>NW_028244532.1:0-90303 GCF_964263255.1 Lissotriton vulgaris
AGAGCAGATAGTATTCAACGCTCACTGAGTCGCTACGTAGTCTAAGCGTCTGGACAACCTACCTTGCAGTGAGCTGCGACACGAAGGCTGATGCAACCAGGAATACAGACTTAATTGCGAAGAACCACTGCTGGGAGGCCGTTGGAGAGGTACCTTGGCGGCCAGCGCTCGTCCGGTGGCGAGGTGTGCTGGGACTACAGAACTCACGCACTCATCATGGGGAAAGTTGATAAAAAACAGCCAAATCTCACCTTAGGCCAGCGGAAATCGAGGACTGGAAACGGCTCCCCAGAGAGAGGTCAGGACGAGCAGGGTGAGACTCCAGAGCAGGTGGAAGGAGATATCCGCGTAATGCTTGCAGCCATGGACGAAGAGTATGCAAGACAGTCTGTCGGCCATAGACCCCAAATTAGACTCTGTCATACCGGATGGATAGATTGACTGAGCACATGGACAAATAAGTAGGGAGGATAGATATGGTGGAACGCAGAGTAACTGAAGTTGAAGAGGCGCAGACAGAAATGGACACTACACAAAAGCAGATTAGCAGAGCTTTGCTGACCTTGCAAGACAAGGCGGAAGACCTTGAGGCCCACTCCTGAAGATCTAACATACGCATTACGGACCTTCCAGAATCCACGCAGGTGGGGAACATGGAGCTCTTCATGGAAAAATTGCTGTGTACTTTGTTGGGCTCCGACAAGTTTTCTTCCATGTTTGTGGTGGAGAGAGCACATCGTTCGCTGGGCCCGAGACCTGCTCCTGGGGCGCCACCTCGCACCATCATCGCTAAGCTCTTAAAGTAAAGGGATTGGGACACAGCCCTGAGGTTAGCGCGGGAAAAACAGTCCTTGCAGTTTGAGGGATCTGCAATCTCGCTTTACCCGGGCTTTACGGTTCGGGTCCAGAAGGCCCGCAAGCAATTTGCACCTCTCAAGCAGCAATTGCGAGATCAAAATATTGACTACGTTATGTTATACCCGACGAGGCTGCAAGCGAACAGGCAGGCGCAATCCAAGATCTTTACAGACTCTAAGGTGCTGCAGGAAGCCCTGTAGGAGTGGTTGAGGGAGCGGCAGCGGAGCCCGGAGCAGCCTACTATGGAGGGAGCAACTGGAGGAAGCCTAGATGAACAGGACTAACGTGTGCCTCTCCCTCCTGCCAGATAAGATGGGGACATTTGGAGGGTGGCTTGATACACATAATGTTGTGCCATGGTCGGTTGCGGAATTCCAGACGTGTGTTGAGATGCAGCTTACGGGAGGGTTGTGATTGCTTATGATGTTTTTTATGATAGAGGTCTGGCTGTGCCAATGGTACCGGGGCAGGCGGTGCATCACACAAGGCGACAGTGGGAACGATTGGGGTACTTGACTCGATACCTAATGCATCAGATGGGTAAGATGGCGGACGGAACTGGTCTGTTTGCCTATCCAAGTTTGTCTGTAAAAAGGGCAGGCAACATCGGCCCACTAGTGTGCACCACACCTTGGGCATATTCTTAGTTGTTGCGATAACGGGATTGTTTGATGGGAATTTGTTATGATTTCCAGGGTTTTTGTGGGGAGATATTGCCAATGCACAGTTGGGGGACGCTTGGCTTGGGTGGGGGAAGCGAGGGAAATGAGACAGACACATTCCAGAGCTATTAAAGAGGTAAGGTTTGAACAGCCGGGAGGTACTTTCCTTCCAGTCACACATTGCAGTATAAGTTACATATTGATGATTCACTTCTAAGATGTTGGTTGATAGTGAGCATGATTTGAACATACATAACAAGCTGAGGGTCCTCACTTGGAATGTTAGGGGCCTCAATGACCATAGAAATTTAAGAAAGGTCCTGGATTACTTGCTGAGACATAAGATAGACATTGCTCTGCTACAGGAGTCACATCTGCCCTTAAACAGTACTATGTTCCGTCACAGAAGTATACAGGGGAATCATATGGAGCAGGTTTCACTACTCATGCGAGAGGGGTGATTACTTGGGTGAATCCGAAATTTCATCTTAAGCTTGATCTACTTGTCTCGGATCTGGAAGGTAGATATGTTGTTTCACAATGTACAGGGAAGGGATTGGACTTGATTCTGGTTAATGTCTATGGCCCAAACTATGAAAACTCAAGCTTTTACACCGCTCTTACAGACCTGATGTGTGCCTATGTGGGGAGACCTCAACTCTGGGTAGGAGATTTTAATTGTATCTTGAACCCAGCTCTAGACAGATCAGGAGGCCCGGAGAGACGTGTTTCTGCTGCGGCCCGCGCCATTGCAGATGCAATGACACAATTAAAGCTAACCTTTACTTGAATCTTTTTAACCCCCTTCTTCCAGAATAATACCTGTTTGGACCCGACCTGAACAATCCTCGAGTCCCCAAGCCCCCGGCTGAGACTGCTCCAGCCGACATAGGATGAGTAGTGACGCCCTTCTAAGCCAGTGCATCTTTATGAGCACACAAGCAAACTCCTCTCTCAAACTCGCCTCCGCTTACATTTTCAGGCTGTCAACCCGATCCCTCTGCCCCCCCACCTTGTCCTGATGAAGACCTGCCGTGACCACCAACTGGGGCACTACTAGGGTTGAAACGTCGACGCACACTTCAGGTCCAGAACTTCCAGGATTCCATATAACGAAAGATAGGTATCTCTGGAGCAAAAGCATTATCTGGCCTTCCACTCACTTGTACATGGACAACCATGACAACACTGTATATATTGTACACCCTTTGATCACTGAGCACTATTGTCACTCTAATCACCCTGCATCCATGTAAATATTTCGTATTGATAGTTTTTTGTTTACTATGACTATCTACGTATGAATGAATTCTGATAAAAGTAACAATATCAAGCTCTTTATCTCTGTCCTTATTCAATAAGAGATATGTGCTTCATCCCACAGGTGTGTTCTAGAGGTTGCACCAAGTTATTACAATTGCACTAAAAGCAACGTACTTTCTACCCGACAGAACCAATTTTTGTTTAATTTTAACCTATGGCAGCAGCGGAATCTGGGATGGGGAGGATATACACACTAGTCGACGTTTCACGATTTGCATACGAGGATAGATTACTGGCTGGCCTCTCAGCATATATACACATGAGTGTGAGACTCTACTGTCCTCCCTTGCACTTACTCAAATCACTCCCCTGTACTTCTAGTTGTGACTAATCCGGAGAAACAGATTCCTCTCTTCACCTGGTGGTTTCTTCCATATTCACTGCTGGATACTGTTTTTCCGGTCTGAGCTTGCTGAGGCGATAGACACTTTCTTCACTTTCAATATCGGCTCGGTGGACACATTCGCTATTGTCTGGGAAGCGTTCCAAGTTTATATTCAAGGTATTGCCATGTCCAAACATTCCAGGGTATTACGAACTCTCAGTAGGAAACTATCTGATTTGGAGGGCGCCCTTCAATCACTAGAACGCCAATTGGTGGACGGTGCGACCAACACTGCCCAGGAGACGTTCAAAAAGTTATTAGACGAATACCATGGAACGGCGGATGCAGAATTTAAGCATCTAGGAAAATATGCGTCAGCACGCACATATGGAGAGGGAGAGTGCCCGGGCGCGGTCCTGGCCTCCCTCCTGAAGAAGTGCAGGGAAACTACAGTTGTGTCCGAGATTAGGGGTGAACAGGGGGAAGTCATAATTGGGGAACCAGAGATAGCTGCGCGATTCCGACAGTTCTGTTCGACATTATATCGCTTCCAAAACGATTGTGTGGAGTCAGAAATGTTAGATTATCTGACCAATGTGAAATTGCCTTGGCTAACCAACAAATACCGTGAGTACTTAATGCGCCCACTGGAGAAAGAAGAAATACTATCTGCGCTGGCGAGGATGAAATCAGGTAGTCCCCCCGGGGTAGATGGTCTCACGATCTCTTTTTATAAAGAGTTTAAAGACCTGTTGGTCCCACATTTGGCTACCCTGTTTGAGGAGATGGTGGTAGACGGTATTATGCCACCGTCAATGAGACAGGAGGTTATTGTAGTGATTTTAAAGCCAGACAAACTGCCTGTTGACTGTACTTCGTATCGACCCCTGTCATTATTTAATGGAGATACTAAACATTATGTGAAATAGTTGCTACTCGACTGAAGCTGCTAGTCCCACTATTAATAGCCCCTGAACAAGCGGGATTCATACCTGGCAGGAATTTAACTTATAATTTGAGCATGGTATTTGGGGTGGTACAGCACACCAGAGAGGACATACAAGCAGTGGTGGTCTTTTTGGACATGAAAAAGGCCTTTGATTCGGTTTATTGGCAGTTTATGAAGATTGTACTAACGAGGATGGGACTGGGCAATATGTTACTTTAGATGAATAGGATCATGTATAACCCACCAACTAATAGAATAAAAATTGGCGCATTAGTAACTGATCTGATACATATTACCAGAGGCACAAGACAAGGATGCCCATTATCCCCCGATTCTATACGCACTAGTGGCGGTGCCCCTAGCTTGCGGCTTACGAGAATATCATATTCACGGGTGTATACATTTCCCAGACTATCTGCTAATAGATTCCACGTACGCTGACAACACATTGCATTACGTTAGAGACCCTGAGAATAGACTTGCCCCTGTTCTAAGGGAGGTAGTGAAATTTGGCGCGGTCTCTGGTCTGCGAGTAAATTGGACAAAATCAATAATGTTCCCTCTAACCCCGCCATTTTTTGCCTTCATGCCTGATTATCCACTACAGTGGACATCGGAACCAGTCTGATATCTAGGAATAAAAATGCACACTGATTATAAAGTAGTGTTCTGTGAGAACCATGGGGTGGCTATCAGTAAGCTGGGATATGTGATAGACAAATGGATCCGGCTTCTGCTCTCACTAGTGGTCAAATCTCAATTAAAAAAATGGTAATTCTCCCACGCTTCTTTTTCCTGCTTTCTAATATCCCTATGGTCCTACCGGGGTCTTTTTTTCGCTCACTCAGTACAAAGCTGATTAAATTGGCTTAGGCTGGAAAGCAGGCTAGGATCCGGTGGGATGTACTCACACTCCCTTATCACTTGGGGGGACCGGGAGCCCCGGATCTTGATTTATACTACAAAGCGCCACAAAGTGTGCATGCTCACCAATGGATATATGGCTTGCTGGGTACGCCCCATTTACAGATAGAAAAGGTGATGGCCTCCCCTCTCCCGTTACCCACTATGTTGTTTATCCCTCCAGACCGCAGGAGAGGAATTTTGGAGTCCATAAACGCGACTAGACATGCCTGGCATCACCAGCTGAAGCTGCACTCCAGAGCCATTAGAGTGGTGTGATTGGCTTCCTGCGTGTGGAGACTTGGGAGTGGTCAGAGAGCTCAATTCTATGGGGGCAGAGACTATTGGGGACATATTCTTGCAAGGGAAAGCTAAGACGTGGGATCAGTTTCAGGGGCCCGAGCATAATGCAGTAGTGTGGCTCACTGGTTAGAGGCGGCAGACCCGAGAGCAGAGGACGGCCCGGGACCAGGGTTCGATTCCCGGCGCGGCAGGTTACTGGACCAGGGTCAGCGGACTCGATAATTCTCTCGCCTCGGTGCCCACTCTGATCAGCGATCACACTCGGCAACTCTGGGCATTAGCTTGCCTCATCTTCACTAACGGCCCCACCAGACCGCTGGGGATGCCTGGTCTCACCCTGGAGATACCCATTAAGGGACCATCTCTCAGGGAAGCCAGGAAGGGTTTTGCAGCGGTCGAAGCGCCTTGGGACCCTCCGGGTAAGTAGTGCGCTATATAAATGCCTATACATTTACATTTACATACATTTACATAATGCGACATTATTATATAGATTTCAATTTCAAAGAATGAGGCATGCTATGGCAGACATACTATGTAGTGATTTGGATGAACCGCCCGAAGTTACACCACTCACATATGTCATAAAGGTCGATACCCCAAACAAACTTATCTCCAAAATTTAAAAATTAACACTGGGTTACAGGGAAAACGTCTACAACAAGGCGAGACTCGCTTGGCAAACCGACTTGAGCAGAGAGTTAGATGACGCTACTTGGAAGTATTGCTACGAAAGTTCGAAAATAGATCTCACTAAATGGGAGACATAGACTCATTCATTTAAAATTTTTAAATAGGGTGTATTACACACCAGAGAGACTATATGATTTGTGAGACACAGCTAAATGTGATTGTTGTGTTGAAACCCAAACTGATTTTCTACACTTAGCTTGGTTGTGTCCTGGGGTGAATAACTTTTGGTTCTTGGTGTTTAAAGAATTAAGTGATGTTACAGGAATACAAATGACGCTGGACCCCATGCTGGCTCTGTTAGGGTTCTCTAAACCTCTCCCAAAGGCTACTCGCAGGTTGTCTGACATGCACTGTTGCTCGAAAGGCACGATCCCCACTGTTGCAGATTGGAGCAGGGATATGGTATATTGCAGCACGCAAACTGAGGCCTATAGCGAACTGATTCCCCGCGCAGTCAACCTAAAAATTTCTGGGAGTTATATACGACATATCTGTTGACTAGGGTTGGGACATCTAGTGGTGAAGGAGCAACTATGTCACGAAGGTGGAGGCAGAAGTACACTAAAATCAGGTAGGCACTGAATTGCTGAGAGGAAATGAATTGCTCCATAGAGAGACATGGTTGGGCCGATGGGCGGGTCAGATCTTCGGGTGATATGTATCGCAATGAGACCAGATTGTGCTATGAACCACACTTCACGAACTGACATTACTTCGGAAGATGAAGGCTGTTAATGTGTGAAGTACAATACTTGCAGATAAGTCTGCTGAGAAACAGCTAAAATGTGCTTGTTATACTCTTGTGTAAACCTGTAAAGATGCGGAAATGTGTCATGTCTCTTGGTAATGATGAAAATGCCAATAAAGTTATGAATTTGTTTTACAAAAATGCACTGCCTGAAGAATAATTTCTGAGTAGGTTATCGTGTAAGTGTAAGGCATGCAAAAAGCAGAAAGTCACCATTTAGAAAAAAAAGTCTAGTTTAAAACATGTAACGAAAATCGAGACTTGTGCAGGTGCCATGTTGTACCTCACAACACCTCAAATCTGTGCAGTTTTCAAATAAGGTTTCACACATGAAGGTGAATAGATAGGATGGTGGGTGCCAGTCAGTTTTATTGGGTAAGATGAGAAAGGCGTTCCACCGTGTCTGATCTTGACAGTATTGCGGCTTGGACCATTGATTGTAGCTGTAGAGGACATTATTTATATGGCACATACACTCAATACATACCTCATAGCCACATACATCAAATACACAGGGAATGGAATATGAAGTATTACAGTATTCATCACAGTGATGAATAGACACCGCTCTTTGATATATTAGGAAACAGTAAGAGCCCCTCTACAATCAAAGAAGCTGGCACAAATCCTCAGGGTCCCAATTGCCTGGTGCGGAGGCTGTAGTCAGTCTCCACTATGAGTAGGGTACACTTTGGATGCACCCCTAGTCCAGCAGCATGTAACTCACAATCATGGGAATGTAAAAGTCAATATTGCAAGACATACTGAAAACACTGTAGCTCTTGTCATAGCTTTCCAACTCAGAGTAGTCCAGGGGTGTTACATCCATTGGGGCGTTGCCTCACTATTGCCACGCACGCCACATTCTTCCTC
Source organism: Lissotriton vulgaris (assembly GCF_964263255.1). NCBI lineage: Eukaryota > Metazoa > Chordata > Amphibia > Caudata > Salamandridae > Lissotriton > Lissotriton vulgaris. Next base: position 7,638 of record NW_028244532.1, read on the forward strand.
GTCATTCTTCAATCTCCTCGCTAACCGTCCTGAATCGTCCTTGTCGTCGGCCTCGCCCGAGTCAGTCAGAACGCCAAAGAGGGTGGGGCAGCACTCCAGCACAGCACTTCAGGGTTGGGTTTGTTGTTTGAGTGACACTGTGATGACAGCAGGCCCAGTGCGCATGTTCTGGTTTGGGTTGGTCTGACCAGCCAGAACATGCGCACTAGTAGCCGCTGCCTGCAGTGCCCTGCACATTAGAAGAGTGAGCAAGGGCTGCCACTGGCCAGTGGCCGCAGCCCCCTGTCTCCTATGGGCAGGGACAGTCCCTGAACAAAACAACAAGAGGAGAGGGAGGTAGAATAAGGAACCACTCTTAATCCCCGGTCAAATATTTGCAAACAAAAAAAGAGTGATCAATGGTACATAAAGGACCACAGTTGGAGCAAAGAAATATCACTGGCTTCGCTTTGGTCAGTTAGGAAAGCCCTCACTCACCGACCTGGTCGATGACATGCTTTATCATCGGGCCCCACTGAAGAGGCTGTGTGCCTCTTCAGTGTGCTGCGACGCCAGAACTACTGCGGAGCGGGTTTTTTTGTGAGTTCAGGCGTGATGTGAAACTAGTTAGAGGTGGTGTGAAGTAAAAAATGTCTTAAGTGTATCAAAAATTATTTATTATATGATCACTAGGACATTAATAAAATCTAATGTTGGAAGATGAACCCAAATTAATTGTCAGGTTAATTCCAATAAATATTTACATCAGTCAACATGTTTCTGCCTTTGAAACGGTGTAATTTTACCAGGCATTCGTCAGGACAACAAAGATGGCTAAACCCTGGCGGTAAGAGCACCCTAAGGCTCACCCTAACCACGGGACGTGAAAGTAAAAGGTGAAAAAAGTAAAAAGTGCAAAGTGCAAAAGGAAAGAGCTTGCTCCTTCCCGGTAACTCCTGGTTTAGGAGGCTTACTAACTTTAAGGATACTGCACCTGTAGAAAAAGGGGCGTAGACAAACACACAAGACAGGACACATAGTTAATAGCCGGTCTGTTTGAGAGTCAAGGCAAGGAAGACCCCAATGAAGCGGTCCGAAAAGGAGATACAGGCCTAAGGCCGAACTCCACCTTTACCCCTCCTCCACATACTGTCCCGGCAACTATCACTGCCTTCGAGCAGGCTGTATTCCATGACTTGGAAACATGCCAGGAACCTACAAGATTTGGCAATTTCAGCACTGCTGACTACCAAGCTCTCCAGAATCTTCAAAATGATCAGGATATCACTATAAAACCAGCGGACAAAGGCGGTGGAATAGTGATACAGAACACAACCGACTATGACAAAGCCTGCAGGGATCTCTTAGATGTGAGAAAAAACTACATCCCCCTTACCAGAGACCCAACACCGGACCTAAAGACAAAGATCTCCAATCTAGTAAAAAGAGCATAGGAAAACGGACAACTGTCTAAGAATGAGGCGGATTTTCTAAATATTATCAACAATGTTATCCCTTACTTTTACACGCTACCTAAGACACATAAAAATAGACTGCCACCCCCTGGAAGACCAATCGTCTCCGGTATAGGCTCTCTATTAGAACCACTGTCACGCTTCTGTGACCAATACCTCAAACCAATTGTACAGAATACTCCGACATATCTAAAAGATACGAAAAGCTTATTACAGCTCTTACAAGAGATCACTGTCACGGAAAATATAGTAACACTGGTGACTTTAGATATCGAGAGTCTCTACAGTAGCATCCCCCAGGATGACACCATCAAAGTCCTGGGGGCGGCTTTGGATTCCATTGTCTGGAATTACCAGACACCTAAGGCATTCATCATCGAGTGTGCCACTATAGCCCTGGAGGAGAATTTTTTCTCATACAAAGGACAGCTTTTTCTTCAAAGCACGGGTACTTCCATGGGGAGTACCTTCGCTCCAAGTGTGGCGGGACTGTACGTCGCGGACTTTGAAACTAAATACATTTTATCGTCCAATGGACCCTTCAATCCTTCCATACAATTATGGAAGAGATACATCGATGATGTGTTTATGTTATGGAGGGGTACTGATCAACAGCTGGATGACTTCTTCATCTGGATTAACACCCTGGATAACAACTTGAAGTTCACACACACTACCAGTAAGACAGAAATTGTCTTCTTAGATGTCACTATGACTATCATGGGCTCCAATCTTTCAACTTAGACCCACTACAAGCCCACTGCCAAGAATAATTTGCTGGACTTTACGAGCTTCCACCCACGCCCAATAAAAGAGAATTTGCCCTATGGGCAGTACCTGAGAATCAGGCGCAATTGCAGTGACCTTAAGGATTTTAAGGAACAGTCAGCTAACCTAACTGAGAAACTACAATCCCAAGGGTACCCTGCATCGGCTCTTAGTAAGGGCTACAAGAGAGCATGGAACCAGCCATGTGAGGCCCTCCTGAAGGACAAGACCGGCCAATCAGAGGAAGTTCCCTTAACATGTGTGGCCGCATATAGTAGCCTCTCCAACGTCATGAAGAAATCCATAAACAAAAAATGGAAAATAATAACAAGTATCGGGAAGACCTGGGAGAAACCATTGTTCTCATTTAAAAAGGGACGCAGTCTCAAAGACGCACTTGTCCACACACGTCCAAAAGCAAATGCATTACCTGAAGTACGTTCAATAACGGACTCATGGGGTTTACCTAAAATAACAGGGCATTTTCCCTGTTCAGACTGCAGCGTCTGTCATCTTACAACTCCTTCCAAATCACTGACATTAGAGCATGGAGGAGTGTTCACACACTAACTGCAACTCGCTCAATGTCATTTATCTTATCACCTGCCCTTGCAATGTTCGCTATGTTGGTATGACCACCCGTAAGATCAAGCAGAGAATCTGCGAACATAGGAGTAACATCAGATTTAAAAAAAACACTACTAAAATGAGCCGTCATTTCTTGGACAGTAATCACACCACCAACGACCTACGGTGGACTGTGATAGAGCAGATTACTGTTGGCAACAACATCACAACAGACTCTTTGAGAAAGAACAAAGGTGGGTCTATCGATTGGGGACCCACCTTACTGGACTTAATGATGAGATTCCGTGGAACTCTGTGCTAAAATGAATTCTATCCCAGTGGAAGAGTAAAAATCCCCTCTACCAATAAATTCTGAGATTGTCTGCTAAAAGTGATTTTGCCCAGATGAGAGCAAAAAGTTATTTCCCCTACAAAGAATGAATAACCAACGATCACTGTATACTCTGGGCTTATATTATATCCCATTCCAACCCAGTTCGAACCTCTAGGTAAAAACTCCCCTTTTTGGGCCATATCCTTACTGATGCGTTTCGTGCCGATACACTAATAATTTTTTCAAAACAACAGTGGTCCCATGCAAAGAGTAATACACTAAGAACAATAAATATAGACACAATCGATTCTATATTCAGAATGACATGTCCAGCCGGACAGAGGTCTTAGTTTTTACTTCAATCAAAAAGATACAAGAAAAAAGATTCCTTCAACAGATCAGGGAAACACAAGACAGAGCAGGGCTTTTTAAGGCAAAAGCTGCAGTTTTCTGAAGTAATACAAATGCACAGAAATGTCAAGCTGACACCTTCACAAGCATGTAACATATGAAATACGCTTTTTGCGTAAGGTGTGTAAGGAGGACCTCCTTACACACCTTACGCAAAAAAACGTATTTGCTACTCTGATCTGTTGAAGGAATCTTTTTTTTTCTGTATCTTTTTGATTGAAGTAAAAACTAAGACCTCTGTCCGGCTGGACATGTCATTCTGAATATAGAATCGATTGTGTCTATATTTATTGCTCTTAGTGTATTACTCTTTGCATGGGACCACTGTTGTTTTGAAAAAGTTTACTCCTTGAGATCCCCTGCTGATTTACTTGGGGTCCCCTTGTTGACTTTAATATGACACACGAATAATAGCTCTTTTTGTTATGGATCTCAGATGGTCCCATCGAATAATGCCACAGACTCCGTTGGTTGCTCTGCACGTTAATCTGATCAATTTACTGTAAGCCAGACTCTTCTCCATGCCAACTGTCAAACTGGACTCGAACAATAAAGTTAAATCAAATCCCAGACTAGACGAAGGAAGCGCTCTAGTCGGAAAACACTTCCGCCCTCGTGACGAGACACGTCACTGTCAGGCGAACTACACGATTGGTTAGTCTATCAGACACTGTTTTCCAGCTACCCGAGGCCACGCCCATCCAGGAAGTGAGCGGCGACACTTTCAAGATATTTATACTCCATCACCGTCCCCGCTCCTCATCGTCGGGGTCCGGTCGAGGGAGCAGCAGGTTCCGAGAGGGTGCCTGGCGTCGAGGGCGTGAGTAATTCAGCAACGCTAAAACAAAAACTTACTTTCAGCATCACGCCTAAGCTAAGTAACATTCTGGCTATTTTCCTAACCATGAATATGACATTCTTTCTATCTGAAAGGGTGTGCCAATTACGCTACCACCCCCCTCCCGTGACCCATGGTGACGATCATATGTAATTTACAAGTGAGACAAATCTTAATGTATTTTAATCAATTCTGCATTCAATGCAGGATCACCGACCACATGGTCCATTGATCCTGAACCGGAACACATGTTCCCTTTTTAATCACGGCTATCTCCCATAGCTAATTCACGTGTAGCCCACCACACTCCTTTAAGCCAGTGTTAGCCTTCCAATGGGCAGAGGTTGGTGATAACTATAGCGTCTAGATGCTACCCACAGTCCTATCACAATTGGAGCACTACAAGTAGACTCTCAAACAGACCGGCTATTAACTGTGTGTCCTGTCTTGTGTGTTTGTCTACGTCCCTTTTTCTACAGGTGCAGTATCCTTAAAGTTAGTAAGCCTCCTAAACCAGGAGTTACCGGGAAGGAGCAAGCTATATCCTTATGCACTTTGCCCTTTGCACTTTTTTCACCTTTTACTTTCACGTCCCAAGGTTAGGGTGAGCCTTAGGGTGCTCATACTGCCAGGGTTTAGTCCATCTTTGTTGTCCGGACGAATGCCTGGTAAAATTACACCGTTTCAAAGGCAGAAACATGTTGACTGATGTAAATATTTATTGGAATTAACCTGACAATTAATTTGGGTTTATCTTCCAACATTAGATTTTATTAATGTCCTAGTGATCATATAATAAATAATTTTTTATACACTTAAGACATTTTTTACTTCACACCACCACTAATTAGTTTCACATCACGCCTGAACTCACAAAAAAACCCGCTCCGCAGTAGATCTTGGGTCGCAGCACACTGAAGAGGCACTCGGCCTCTTCATTGGGGCCTGATGATGAAGCATGTCATCGACCAGGTCGGTGAGTGAGGGCTTTCCTAACTGACCAAAGCGAGGCCAGTGATATTTCTTTGCTCCAAGTGTGGTCCTCTATGTACCAGGGATAGTCCCAGCTCAAGCCAATCCTGGCGCTGCTGGATTGGCTGAGGGGTTGCCACCAGTCTGCTTAATCGGCGGCCGGGTGAGCACGCATTTCCAGGGTCTGAAGGAGAGGCCCATCCTAAGTGCGTGCTGCAAGAGATTTGGAGCTTGGAGGGGTGTTCACTGAGCCCTTTGAGAGGTGCTCAGTCTGTGCTTGGAGGGCCCAACAGTGTTCTCTCTGGGGGGTGTAGTCCCACATTCAAAGATATATTTTTTAAATTTTATCTATGTTTCCATGGACTTTTTATTACAATTTTGAGTATGAGATCAAATTTACAACAGTATCAACTTCATAACATGTTAGAACTATTTCATCTTGCATTCACCTTCTATGACAAATAAAACATGTTGCCCCAAAAAATGTTTATCACAGTTTCATAACTTAGATTTATTAAGTATCAGTGAAGTAAAGTAAATGTTTACAGTTTTCATGGCATTGTTTAAAATCTGTAGTAACATGTCTTTGCAATTTAAAAACCATGCAGGAAACAAACAAATCAATTTAAAACATGTATGAAATAGCTTTCTTAGAAATGTTATGTATGTTGCATTCCTGGTAGGATCTATAATAAAATTAGCAGTATGGCAAATGTTCTTTTCATAATCATCATTTAAAGCTTTACTACAATGTCAGCGTTCATAACATTTTAGAACATTGCCCTAATTGTATCTGTGTTCTGTAGAATATAAAACAAGGTTTTTAATTGAACATCACCGTTTCATAAATCAGTATTATTAACTATCAGTAAAGTAATCATTTTCAAAGTTTAAGACATTATCTAAAATTTGTAATACTTTTTCCCTAATTAAAAACCATATTGGAAACAGAAAGAGCAAAATGAGTTCTATATTTATCAATATGTTGGAAATAAATTTCTTTGAAATGTTCCGTATTTGAAAGTCGTGTTTGGTGTGGGAGATGGCCATGCAAGGGTGTTGGAAAACGGGGAGATTCCTGTGTAAGAAGAGTAAATCAAGAGAATGGGAGTACTTGCTTTGGGATTGGTAGGTTCCTATATTGGAAAGGTTGTTGGCTGAGTACCCAAATGTAAGAGAAAATTATTTTATTGAAAGTTAAAACACGATAAAATACAAATTAGAGTTTAAATAAAAAGATCTTAAGGGAAAATCAAAATATATAAAATATTATTTTGGTCAAAATAGTAGAAAATATATTTTAGCGAAATGACTTTTAAAAATTATTTGAAATAACGAAACATACAATACTAAAAAAAAGCATCACCTAAATAACTATCATAACTATCAAAATGGTAAAGTACATCCCTTTAGAGTGCTCCATAAAATGTCATGCCATTGCCCTTCATTATAACAGCCTCTTCCAGCTTAATCACTGCTCCCTGCCCACTCATGTCTCATTTACATTCTCCCAATGATTTCAATATTCTCTATTCACAACTGGTGCTAATTAATACATTAATTTTATTTTGTGAAATGAATCACCTCGGTAGGGACGTTACAGAGATCACATTGGGATGAGTTTCGAAGTTTTCCCTGGAGGTGAAGTGTTTGGACATTTTGGTTGACCTAAGTAGCTCGGTCATTAGATAGGGCCCCTGGGCTACAAAGCCAGTATCTACTTCTTTGTTGCAGCAGCATATCTAGAGGGGCCTACATTACACTTTGAAAGGTGAATACAAGGATCACGCGAGACTGTAGTGCTGTACTTTATAAATGAGCTGTTTTGATGTCCAAGGGATGCAAGCAATTGTGATGCAAAGAACCTGAAAAGTGACTTGGTGGTGTCCCATGATTTGTGTTGTGATTTCAGGGTGTAGAAAACGGACAAAATGGGCTTCCTTCCTGATATAATTTTTGCTGCAGTGGTCTGAACCTGAGGAGGGGCAGTTGAATTGGGAACTAAAGGCAATTTACAGTACCAGCAGGGATGACATTTAGGCTATGCCAGAGCAAGGGAGTAGCCGGAAAATCGAACTAACCCCCACTTTTAACCAAATGGCACCAAGCAAGCTAAGCAAATCATTGCGACCATCCACAGAAAAGATTGCTAGTCTCTTACATCCATGCATTTATCCATTCATATTTTCATCCTTCCATCCACGCGCTGATAATCACCATTTCACCTTTACATTCTGTCATCCATTCAGTCTTTCATTCAACATTCAGTCTCTCACCATTCTTTCCATCTGTTGCCCGTCCATAGCCAGAATTTTCATTCCAACTTTAAACCTATCCATCAAACATATCAAACATATCCATCCTTTCACTAAGTTATCCATCCTTTCATGTATCCATCCTCTTTCACCTATCTGTCCATTCTCTCTTTCGCTCATCCATCCGCTCATCCATCCTCCCTTTCATTCAGCCATTCATTCACCCTATCACCCAGCCACCCATCCTTTCACTCATCAATCCACTCATTCCTAATCCATCCACTCTTTAACTCAATTGTCCATCCATTCAGCCTTTCACCCATACATCCACCCATCCACCCTTTCATCCGGCTATCCAACTACCCTCCCTTTCAATCATCCATCTTTTCACACATTCATTCTTACATTATCCTTTCACTTATCCATCCATCCTTTCACTCATCCAGCCACCCTTATACTCTGTCCATTTATTCACTCATCAATCCATCTTTTCACTCACTCATCCATTCATCCTTTCTCTCAATATCATCTATCCATCATTCCACCATTTCACTCATCCCTTCATCCACCCTTCCTCCATTTCACTCATCCATTCTTACATCCATCTTTTCACGCCTTCATAAATGTATCTATCCATCCATCTTTTCACTCACCCGTCCACCCACCATTTAACTCACGCATCTATCCATCCACCCATCCACCCTTTCACTCATTCATCCATCCACCCTTTCATCCAGGCATCCATCTATCTTCCAGTTCACTCATTCAGTTATTCTTTCACTCATTCATCTTTACATCCATCCTTTCATTTATCCATACAGCCATCCATTCATCCATCCTTTCACTCATCCATCAAAGCTTTCATCCTCCCATACATCCACCCTTTAACTCAATCCATCTGTCCATTTACCCTTTCACTCATCCATCCATCCTTTCACTCAGTCATCCATCCACCCATTCACTCATCCATCCTCCCTTTCACTCAGCCATTCATCCACCCTATCACCCAGCCACCCCTCCTTTCACTCATCGATCCACTCATTACTAATCCATCCACCCTTTAACTCACTTGTCCATCCATTCAGCCTTTCACCCATCCATCCAGCCATCCACCCTTTCATCCGGCCATCAAACTACCCTCCCTTCCAATCATTCATCTTTTCACTTATTCATTCTTACATTATCTTTTCACTTATCCATCCATCCTTTCACTCATCCAGCCACCCTTATACTCTGTCCATTCATTCACTCATCAATCCATCTTTTCACTCACTCATACATTCATCCATTCTCTCAATATCATCTATCCATCATTCCACCATTTCACTCATCCCTTCATCCATCCTTCCTCCATTTCACTCATCCATTCTTACATCCATCTTTTCACGCCTTCATAAATGTATCTATCCTTCCATCTTTTCACTCACCCGTCCATCCACCATTTCACTCACGCATCTATCCATCCATCCATCCACCCTTTCACTCATTCATCCATCCACCCTTTCATCCAGGCATCCACCTATCTTCTAGTTTACTCATTCGGTCATTCTTTCACTCATTCATCTTTACATCCATCCTTTCATGTATCCATACAGCCATCCATTCATCCATCCTTTCACTCATCCATCAATGCGTTCAACCTCCCATCCATCCAGCCTTTAATTCAATCCATCTGTCCATTTACCCTTTCACTCATCCATCCATCCTTTCACTCAGTCATCCATCCACCATTTCTCTCATCCGTTCATCCAACCTTTTACACATCCATCCATCCTTCCACCCATCATCCATCCATTCATCTATCCATTCAACCATCTATCCATCCATCTATCCAACCGCCCTTTCACTCAGCCATACTTATTTCCATCTTTTCACTCACTCATTCATCCATGCATCTATCCATCCACCCCGTCACTCAACCATCCATCCATCCACGAATCAATCCATCAATCCACTATTTTACTCAAACACTAATCAACCCACTCTCTAACACCTTCAGGCAACTACTCATCCATCCACCCCTTCACTCAACCACCCACCTCCTCACTCAACTACCCATCCACCATTTCAACAACCCATCCACCATTTCATCCATCCACCTTTTTATCCATCAACCATTTCACACATCCACCATTTCACCATTTCACCCATACCCCATGTCACCCATCCGCTATTCATTCCATCCATCCAGTATTCCATCCATCCTTTTTGCATTATTTATGAGCCTTTGTCTGCCAAGTTGCAAATAGAAGAAGCCCATCACAACGCCCACCCCGCTGTAGCAGCTAAAGCGGTGTTGACGACTCCCCTCTGCCCGGCAATTTGAGCTCATTGTTCCTATTGCAGCAGGACCAAGTCTAATTTGGGTCTCCCCGCCCTCAGTCTAGAGTGCATAGTGGGTGAAAAAAGGTAGTCTGTGTGCTGCTGTGCTGCAGGACTCAAACTATACCTAGTTACCGGAGTTTAAGTAGACAGATTCCAGTTTAGGCTAGATTGTCTTCCCATTTGGAGGGGGCGTTTCATGGTAGTTGGTCTTGGTTCTTCCTAATGGAAAAGGCTGATTTTCATATGGGTGGTCTCTGTCTAGAGGTTTTTAGTCGGTGAAAAACAATGGTCTGGAATGTGGCACTAAGCAATGTCTAAGATTATTTCAAGCATTCCTTCCATCCCTTTGCTGTTTGCTGCTCCAGGTTCCATCTGGCATCGCAGTGCATTTTAAATCGAGGGCGGACCATGGGCTTTTGACCATTGTGATGGGGATGGTTGACTGACTAACAATGAGTGGCGGTAGAGTGTGGGCAGTCTTAGTGATGGAACACACCATCCGAGGCCATTAGACATGTCCAAAATTATTAAGGCAAACTGTGTTTCTGTTCAGAGCCCCTCTCTCAAATGATATGTGTATCCCTTCATGCATATTTTACATGAAAAATATGTTACATTGTCACTACACAGAGGTATCTAACAAAGGCAATTTTTATACTACTGGCCTCATTTAGGATATTTTATGATGGGCATTCCATCCGCCACTGTGCAAGAATACAAACTCTGCCAAGGCAATGGTGAAAATGCAGGTACATTTAGAGTTTTCTGCCAGGGTGGCAGAGTTATCCCCACAAGAGAGGTAACATCCATCATGGAAGGATCCACTTTGGGTAGAGAATCTTCGGCAGAAACTTCCCTTACATCAGTATATCCAATGGAATGCCTACGATAGTACACTGAAGTATACAAAAAGGTGATGGTTGTATTGTTTGAATTAGTCTTAGAAACTGATAATTATTGAGGTCACATCTCAACACACTGTTACTTTCACATCATGCCACCTCAGTTTGGACCCAGCCATGTGCACAACAGTCTTGAGCCCAAGCCGAAGCCCAAGCCCAAGCTGCCATGCAATATCTTCCCTGACCCAGAACACAAGCAACCCAAGACCGGGTTCACCTTGATTGGGGCTCATCTGTCGGGTGAAGCTTAGCTCCAGTGGCACAGTGAGTTTGGGCATATCAGTCGCACTGAAATACAGAAAAAAAGTGAAGGATGGAATGAATTAATTAATCTCAGCCTCTGAGTCCATCTTCATTTTTCCCACCATGCCACCTCATTTTGGACAGATTCAGAAGAGTTTTCATCGCTGGAAAGTATCAAATAGGGCAGTTTTATTGTCAGAGGTACAAACTAGGAATCTGCCACAATTTTCTGCAAATGTTGTTATAGCGCTCCTCATATTCATGCCATAACCTATGCGTGTGCTGTAGTTTATGATAACGTTTAGTAGACCAATGGAGAAAGTTCAAAGATAGCATCATGCATGCACCTTCAAGGCCATAACATAAAGGGCTCTTCTTCAACAGTTACTACTGCAACAAAGTCACAATTAGAATCAGCCTTATCTGAACACTGCACTATCAGACAATGCCATTGTCACTATTTCTGACAGGTATTGAGGTAAATAAAATAATTATTTGTTTTGGCTATCGCTCTGGAATTTTTTGCAATTGAGCAATGCTGCTAAAATTAAGTTAAGAGACATCAGTCATTGCGTGTCAAGCAAGCAAACTATTTCTGGTTCTAACTATACATACATGGTGAATATTGTCCCGAAAGCAGATTCTACTCTCATAGGGGCATATTATCAAGAAGGGCGTTAAAATTATCGCGGCTTTAATATTGCTGTTTATATTTTCAAGTGCTTCTGTGACATTTGTTTTCTGTAACTGTGAATGGTGATAAGCCTTCTATTTAACTATTGCATATTGCATGGAACACGGAGACCCAAGAGCAGAACAAGCTATGGCACAAAAAAATGTTACTATTAGTAACCCACATGCATTTTGGACAACTGGATCTCAACCCAGTATTAAATGGGTGAAGTGGAAAGAGTACTTTGTGAATTATATAGAGGCTATTGATGAAGCAGGCTAAATGAAACCTGATCAGAAGAAGATAATTTTACTTCACTCCTTAGGTCCAGTAGGATTAAAAACATATTCACGCATGCCCAAGATTACAGGTGGAGAAGAGAATGTGTTTGAAGATGCGTTAAAAGACCTCGATAAATATTTTGCACCAAAGGTGTGTATTGGTGTAATAAGAGGAACTTGTTGATGATTGGCTTGATGATCTTAAAAAACTGGCAATAGACTGCAAGTTTGGGACCTTACATGACGATCTTATTCGTGACCAATTGGTCATGCATGCACAGTAACAATTCTTCTATTCAAGATTCTGGTACACAGGTCATTACCAAAATTGAATGGGTGAAAGAACAATCTAAAAACGAGGTAATACAAGCTGTTTGTAATCATATTTGTAATGGATGGCCGAAGAAACATTTTACCAATAGAGTTGAAATCATTTTGGGATGTACGAATGGAACTGTCTTTTGATAGAGATTTATTATTGAGAGGTGAGAGGATAATTCCATTTAAAGTTTCCTGGAAGAAAGTGTTACAGTTATGTCACAAAGGGCATTTTGGAGTTGTTAGAACCAAACTAGTGGTCAAAAGCATTTTTGGGTGGCCGGGGGTTGACAAAGATGTAGAGAAGTTTGTGAGAGAGTGTTTTGTTTGTTCTTCTGCAGATGAATCACTAAAAACTTTGAGACGTCCAATGAGCGAAGGGGTGATCTCTAACTTACCTTGGGAGGTAATAGCTGTTGAAATTTTTGGACCTGGAGGAGAATCAAAAAAATATGGACCAGTCATAATTGACTTCTTTACTAAGTGGCCTGTGGTTAAAATTGTGGAAAAAGTGTACACACATACTGTCTTAAAATTCTTGGACAAACTATTTGTTATGGAAGGATTGCCGGTATGCCTGTTAAGTGATAATGGGGTACAATTCCCATCTAGAGTTGTGAAAGATTATTTTCAGAGATGTGGGGTCAAGCACAAGACCGCCTCACTATACAACCCTAGTGGGAATGGCACTGTAGAACGCTTTAACCGAGTATTAAAGGGTGTGATTCAAGCTGCAATGACTAAAGGGGTTTGAGTGGAAGTTAGAAATGCAAAAAGCAGTTTGGGATTATAGAACCCCTACACATGCTGCAACTGGTTTCATCAACGTTCGTCATGATGAGAGGTAGGACACCTAGATACAAGTTTAGCCCTAATTGGATTATGGAAGGTAAGGTTGAACAATGGTCACCTATTGAAGTAAAGAAACATTTAGAATTTGCACATTTGAAAAGCAAAGAGCATTATGGTGAAAGCAGATTTGAAGAAGCACAACAAGTAGCAGAAGTTCTTCGAAATGCCATAAGACTTAAGGACGGAAGAGTTTGGAACTTAAACAATGTTGCCTTAGATATAAAACAGCAACATGATGTTGACACACCTGTTTTTGTTCATCCTTCAAATGTTGAGTGGGTGGAAGATTATTTTAATCTGAGTACTGTATAATCAGATTTGGGTTCTGATGGTTGTGTACCAGCTAAAACCATGGAGAGGAAGGAGTCAGCAGAGACAAATCAAGTCTCCACGAAGCTCAGAGATTAAATAATTCTTCCTCAGAATACCACACCTTTTGTGGGGGGAGAGGAGGTGTTCCCGAATACTTCTAATTGCAATACTGAGCATGTTGGGGAGAGCGACAAGTGTGCTATTGGTAAGAGGAGAAGAGTTCTGCCAGGGTGGCTCAGTGAATATGTTAGTTAGTTTAAAAACTCAGTGGACCATGTTCTTATGTATTATTGCATTGTTTTTTTCCTTCACTTCAAAAGGAGGGGGATGTGTTGAGTATACATTTTGTCATTACCTTTTTTCCGTGCATTGCTCGTTTAAGTGAATTGTATTATTTTACAGCATGTAAGCAGAGCGTGGCATGGAATACTCCTTGTGTTCTATGCGGGTTCCACTTCAGGGCGTCAGTTGTACTGGTGTCCTGGAGTGGAGGTCGTACTGCCTGGCGCTCACCTGTTTCCTTACTCCTTCAATAAATCTTTCAAACTTTACTTCGTCATTGCTTCATTACAGCAATGCAGCGTTGCGATTGGTCTGAGTGCTGTGGTTTGGCGTTCAGACAGTGACTGGGGGCCTGGGCATGTTCTCCACCCAGGCTGTAACGCAGCCTGGCTGGGGAACATGCTATGTGCGCATGAATGTTTGGCCAGCCCGAGACTGCCGGCCAAATATTCATGCGCACATAGAGAGTGAAAACCACTACTCCCCTCCCCTGCTCTTTCAGCAGAGCAGCCCGACCCGGCCCGCCTCGCAAAGCAGCTGCACACGTAAGAAGATAAAAGAAAATGAAAATACCATGGAGTTAATACATTTTTATTTTTTCTTACACTGTTGAAAAGCAGTGGGGCGACGCTCCTCTGTCTTAGCGGAGGAGCCACCACTGAGCCTGACAGAAGATTATCTCAGTCTCGACCAGTCAACGCTGCCTTTAACATATAGAAAATGACAGCAGGAAAAATCTAGGCACTAGGAGCCTGTAGTTTTCCTATCGCATATACTGGCAGCCGCTTTACCCTGGCATTTCCTTAATTTTATCTCCACATTAGGAGTTCAGCAGGACACCATTATCCCCTACAGGCTAGGCTGAATTTCCTGATGCAAACAATATGACTCCATAGTGAAAAAAACGAAAAAGTATCAAACAGCATGGCAAAGCCAATCAGTTGCCTATTTTAAAGTGAAGTAAACCTATTGGCTTTGCTAATGGTTTTTTGGCAGTGCAGCACTTTTCTTACCGGCATTTATTTACATGGCAAGCTTCTGTAGAGATGTGCGGGCTCCTTTTGGAAAGGCACGTCAGGGGTTTAAAATGTCAAAGCTACACTTTTATTTTAATTTTATTTTCAATAAAAACTAATTTGTGCATATCCCAATTATGGTCTTCCTTTACAGTTTCTGCCATTTCTTTAATGCAACATCGTTTTGAACTGAAGGAGAACAAAAGGAGCAAAACACTAGCCTTTTTATACATGAATCCTTTTGAAGCCAGATAAAAGTCCCCTGAGGACGGCCTAGAGCACTTAGGCAGTACTCTTGCACATACAGCTCCTTATTCCCACTACAAGCAGTAAGCCCAGAGGTCAAGCAGGGAGGCCCACCCTCCCAAAGATTTCTGATGTTATGGTTAACCCATTAAGTGCTGCGTCGGGGCGTTGGCCGACGGCAGCACTACCTCCCCAGTGCTGCGCACGACCATTGGATGTCCATTCAGCACTGGTTCCAATGGACAGCGCAGCACTGGGGAGGGATATTTGCGCCGCATCTATGAGGTTAAGGAAGGCATGCAGCCCCTTTAAGGCCAATGTACCGGCGCCAGCAAGGTTGGAAATGTTGATGCAGATAGTTCTGGGAGTGTCTGGTGAATATCACATAGAGGCAGTGACTACACAAACAGTTGGGCATGTCTTCCCATCTGCGCTTATACATAGCGTAAGGTTGCACAAGAATGCCTGAGATTGTAGGACAGTAGTAGTAGGGTCACATTAATTAAAATTTGAGTAGCAATCACAATATGGCAGGTGTTGGTGCATGTAACATTTATAAAAGCAGAACATCTCTGCTCTGTGGTGCCTATAACATCTGTTTTGAGGGACGATGCAGAGGGAAATTTAATTATTTATTAAATTCTCCCTCTGTATCATCCCTCAAAATCCCCCTTTACCGGGCCCAATCGTTGTTACCTGCACGGACAGCGGCTGTGTAAAAAGTTCCACAAAAAAGACACACAAGACAGTTCTTTGTTTTATCAAGGTGGGGAAGGCATATCCTTACCAAGTGCATTAACCCCTTGACCGCGGCGCAAATTCCACCGCGGTGCTGGGGAATTAATGAGTGGGCATGTTTCAGATGGCACCTGGCCGTCCTCCGCACACGCGGGGTTAATGTTTAGCTGTTTACACCATGTATTATATAATTTTATAAACATTATTTATAGGCGTATATACTTTAGTATATACTTCTCTGTGGCTTAAAGACAACCTCCTCCTTTTCATTTGTTTCATTGTTCTTTAACAATCTTTGCTTGTTAGTTGTCAGTCCTGCCTCGTTGTCCCTCCCTTTTTTCTTTCGTTCATCCCACGGTAGCAGGGGCCGAGTACGGTATCTTTACACTTTGGTTGCTATCTGTTCTTTGGGGGACTATTTTCTTAACTTCATTCCTGCTCCTGTTACACGTGGGTGGGTGTAGGGTCAGCTCTAATGTCAGGCACCTTATTTGCAGTTTGTGAGGCATGCAGTAGAATAACCCCCTGCACGTAGTGCAATAACCACCTAAGAACACCAAGTTTGGCATGCGTGTTCCATTAAAAGGATCCTCAAGGCACTCACAAGTCGCCATCCTTGTTGTACAACCTTGTTTTTAAACTATGTTTTTACACCCCACACTGAAATGTTCTGGGGTTTTAGGGGTTAATTTTACCTGTCAGTGATGCTGGTATCGAGAAAATGTGCATGTGGGCGCGTGTCTGTGTGAGAAATATGTTGTTGCAGTTGGAAAGGAATGTTGTAGGAGGCGTATGGAGACGAAAATGTTGTTTATTGTCTATCATTGTCCAAATGTTGATGTTTGTATGTTTTGGGGAAGGGCTCAGAGAACTGAAAGCTGAAAAGCCATGTTAATTCCCACAAGCAGGTTTGGGTTGTAATCTTGGGAAAGCCCCTTGAATACATGACTTTAACATTAAGAAAACCTCCTGTAACTGGTAGACGAACGTCCTTGTCATACCCAATACTTATTTTTTTTAGCTTAAAGCAAAAGGTACTCTATACATATAATAATGAACTGAATGGTTGAAAGATACTTTTTAGGGGGTAAAGATTGCAGGAGTAAACGTTTTAATGCTGCTACTTTAGTAACCTCTTGGGTACTTATCTATGAGGGCAGATGATTAAAAATGTTATATTTTTCACCGTCTTTTCTTACCTCGCCCAGTCTGCGAGACCTGTGGGATATTAATGGTGTGCATATGTCTTCTGCTCCAACCCACACCATTGTCTTCTTTCAGCGTCTGTTAAGATTTTAGTTTTTTAGGTTAAGGGGCTTGAGTAAGAATAATACATAAAGTATTATGCTTACTTAACCTTGAACAGGTGGGGTTGGTATCATATGGTCACATTTCTCAAGTCTGCATTTTTGGGAGCGATTACCCCATAACCTCCCTCTTCTTCTGACCTGCTGTCACAAACATGTGTATTGGCACAAGTGTGGCCTGTGGTTACGGCTGTAATCTTTATTCTGGTTTGTTTGTGAATAACAAAGACTATAACATTTCGTCATGCCTACCGTGACTTATGCACATTTTTAAACAACTACTGATCAGCTTCTGCTGTAATTAATTAAAAAAAGTTGTTTCGTTTGTTTCTTGTCAATCTTAATGACTCTGTTTTGAAGTTTTTTTAGGGCTTGCCTGCTGTGCGCATGCGCATAGCCGGCGAAGCTCTATAGGGCCTTAAACAGAGTTTAACTACTGGCGATTCCACTGGCGATTCCTTGGAGTGCATGTGCTTTTTAACTCATTGCACAAGCGCAATGAGTTAAAATGCGCGTGCACAGCATCAAATCGTCAGCTTGGTGCCGCCAGCAGCTCTTCCCGCTCCGCCCCCTGCTGCATCAAAGGCTTTTTCACGGCCGGCTGGCCGTGACTCTCGTTTCTGCTGTGCTTGGGCGTTTTGTGATCCCACAGCCTTTAAACCTCGCACAACTCTGTTTCACAGTTATCTGTTACCTGTGTGGGCAACACACCTATTGCAATAATTGTAGCTGCAGTGTGAGGCGCTACATCACAACCCGCTGCTGTGTATGAGCTTCATCATCTCTTGCCGCACCCTGCTCTTCTCCCTGCCAATCGCCGTATGGGGGTTTGTTCAGATTCCTTTAAGAAACAAACACAATTTGAGCTCGTGGTCTCAGCTCTGGAGTTCCTCTATTAGCTGCTTTGTCTTTTAAATGATGTACACATCAAAGAGAGTCATCTATCGGTGGTGTAACAGACTGAGCTGAAGGTGCCTTTGGTGATGAACAGGAGGAAAGGGACAAGTGGCTTCAATAGTGTGGCACCAACAACAGCACCAGGACTTTACTTGTAAACAAAAGAGTCTAATTCAAACACGGAGGAAAAGAGTAGCCGGAAAGTAAAGGTTAAGTTGGAGTCAGTGTTGGGTCTGTGTGTTTCGAGTTGATAAAATAGCTGGGCCTGAACTGATAGTTTGCTATCAAAGTCTGTTTCTCTGCAATGCAGTTATATCAGACATCAACTATGCAAGCACTCTGACCTAAATACAGTTTCAACTATGTACATGCTTCTCTGCATGCCTTATTCCTCACTGTACGCACACATGCACCTCCGGAAAATTATGTGATTTGTGTTTTTTAGGCCAAAGAACTTTCGGTATTCTGCAGGGGAGAACGAGGTTCAGGTAAAATTTGTAATCTTCCACCAACTTATCTTACTTCAGAGGTAGGACATTCAAGCAATATTCCTATGGGTTCTACTGAGGCAGATCAGAAGAGAACGAGCAAGTAAGGCTCCTCCGTTGAAAATGTGTCGTGGTGGAAGCACATGGTCAAATGCAGAATTTTTCTTGTAGAATGTTACTATTGTTCTTGTGATGTGCAAAATGAATATGCAGTCAGTTAATGCTTAATTTCGGTGTATGGTGCCCACTGCAGCAGAACAGATGTTAGTTTCCTAAAGCATGGGGCGTGATCATGCAGGTAATACGATGGAGAGGCAACGTCTTCCATTTTAACACACTGTAAATTACAGCAAATCATTGTTTGCTGTAGGTAAATGTTGTATGAAAGAGATTGCAATTTCTCACCCCTCTAAGAAGTGGCGGGGATGCCTTCTACTCCATACCAAAGGTTTCCCTTTCGGACGTTCTACTTGCAGCTGTCATTTCAAAGCATTTGGGGAGCGTAGCTCAGGTTTTATCTGTATTTACTCATCCCCTTAATGTTCTGTCTGAACGAGCAATAATAACATCATTTGAGACCAGCATTGCAACCGACCTGTTATTATCCTTCCTTGGAAGAGACTGTAGCGCTGTTCTTTAGGATGTTGACACTCTTTTCCACACCCTCCCCCAAGCGTCACCGTTAAATTAAAGTTGTGTGGTAGTCAGCTGTTGCATTTTGTGAACCCGCTTGCGCCCCCAGTGGACAAATACACTTTTGATGTGAAAATCTGCACTTTTATAAATGCCATCCTGCGGGCCGGCTTCGGCCTGGGAAAGGTGCCCGGCTTTGGGGAGGGGGAGCTTTGAAGGTGTCTAGTGCTTGGGTTAATGAACACATTAAATGCTCCTAACAGGAAGTGGGCTCTGATATCACCCCTCTGACGGGCCCACCTGCCCGGGCGGCTATTGTCCCCTTCAGTCAAGCACCATTTGCACAATAAAGAGGGGGCTGTTTGATCAACAAGCTTCCCCTCCGTCCCTGGCGCCAGGGAGTCATACACCTATGGGCTCATCCACAGACCCCTGGTGATGCCTTCTGAATACCCCTTCACACCTGCGTCTCCTACAGGAGTTGCAGTAACACAGAGGGGTAGCGACTGCCCCATAACCATGCTTTTTGGCAGGGTAACGCTGCACGTGGTATGTTGCCTCTGAATTAAATCAAGCACACAGGAGTAGTTTATATAGGTCGTATGCGGTTTAGTAAGGTTCACAGCCTCCTGTGTTTCAGCAGATTAGGTGATTTAGGTGGAAGGTGAAAGCGATTTTCCCAGGATCACACACTTTCCCCAAGTGAGAAGCCAGAATTAAATTCTTGTCTCTTCGTGGTTTCAGACAGCTTAATCACTTTACATAATGCAGTCCAGCAGGTTTGACCTACTGACATTTAATGGTTAGCAGGTTTGCAAACTTTACTGCGCCTGGTAATTACCCAATGCGATAATCATCCTTCCTATTCTAATTACAACCCCTGTGCAAATAGGTGCTTGCCGAGTGATCACAATTTAACGGGCACTTATAACCAGACCGGTAGCGCCTGGTTAGTACAGATGTAGCAGTACTTGCTTGTTGAAAACACTATCCCTTGGACAGCTGTTACAACAAGATGGCACACATTCCACATAATATGCACAGCCTGACACAGCACATCATGTCGAGGTACATATACTTTATCAACACATTTTGTGGCTGTGAACTTTATGGTAAATGTGTCTCTTTGAAATCTGAATGGAGATGTAAGCCATGTTAGTGAATATATTTTATGCTACACATTCTCATACATCAAAACTGCTTAGTAGCACCTTATGTTGATGACGTGGACTGTTACAGAGCGCTGCTTAGACTTGGTGAGCAGATGTTAGCGCAACCTTCCTTTTTGGCAAAAAAAGTACAACAAACCCTTAATTTAGCAATTGATTCAATCAGCTGGTTTACGTATCACAGATAAAAACCCCATTAAACAATGATCCCCAGTAAAAATACCATTGTCACTAACATGCAGAAACCATTAACCGCGTCACATGAAACACATTAATGGCCCGATTCATAAAGACCATTCATTCATGTATGACCTGAAGTGCGTATACAAGTTTAAAAAAAAAATTATGGTTTTAGTTTTCAGCGCAACAGCTTCCAATTCATAACATATACATTTACTATATGGAACTACTACACTGCCATGGACACCTGACACTCTACCATCAAAACATAGTTGAGATGACCCATCCAAGGTAGCCAATTATTTCTCACGCCTGATGGCTCTACCTTATTTGTTCGGCAGCATCAAGAAAAAAAATGGACCTGGGGATCAACCAATTCATTAAAAAAATGTTTTTTCAAGGGCCCCAACCCAGTTGAAATTGAAGGGGTTAACTTGTTGAAATGGCATCCACCAGGAATAGAAAGAACTAAAGCAGGTGTGTGCCACTACTGTGGACGCATTGATAAGCAGTTGCACGCCTGAGCCCTCCACACACAGGCCCACATGCACGCTCTCTCGCACTCACACACACACACACGCATACTCACACATGTAGGCTCTGCTCTCTGTCTCTCCCCCTTTCAAACACATGCACACATTCACACTCTCTCTCTCTCTCACACACAGGCATGCACACATGCACATTCTCTCTCTCACACACACACACGCACAAACACATGCACTCTCTCTCTTTCACACACACCCACGCACGGACACATGCACGCTCTCGCTTTCTCACATGCATGCACGCACACATGCACGCTCTCTCTCCCTCTCTCACACACAGACATACACACACCCACCCACACTGCCAGGCCACCAGAACTGGTGGCGTGGTGGGGGTAGTGCGTGGTGTGCAGCTGTTTACAGTAAGACCTTCACTGGTTCTTTTAGCTTGACTGTGGTATGATACAAGGACCCCTTTTCTCCCTTTCAGGCCTCCAGCACTGGTGGTGTGGTGGTGTGGTGGTGGCAGTGTGCAATGCCAAAGCACTATTGACTTCTGCTATGCATGGTAAGGCATTCGCGAGCGTGGCAGTGCCTAATCTGAACACCTTCACTGCTCTCTCTTGGAGCACCGAAACACTGCTGTGAATAGTCAAAATATGTTTGTGAGTACAACCACACACACAGCCAAACACACACATAACCACACACACAACCACACACACACAACCACACACACAGAAAACCTCACACACACAAAACCACACACACACAACCACACACCCAACAACACATCCACACACACACCCACAACTGCACCCACAAATGCACCCACACACAACTACAACCACACACACACACACACAATCACACACAGAACCACACACACAACCACAACCACACACACAACCACACACACACAACCACACCCAACCACACATCCACACACACAACCACACCCGAACCCGCACCCACAACCACACATACAACCACACACACACAACCACGCACACACAACCACACACACACACAACCACACACACACAACCACACACACACACAACCACACACACAACCACAACTCCACACACAACCACCACATGCAACCACACACATGCAACCACACACACACACACACACAAAACCACACACACAACCACACAGTCATCAGTGCACGCTTTCACCGGGCACAAACACCAACAGACATCAGTGCACGCTTTCACCGGGCACAAAAAACAACAGCTGTCAGTGCATGCTTCCACCAGGCACACACCGCCAGACGTTAGTGCACGCTTTCACTAGCCACACACACCACCAGCAGTCAGTGCACACACCCTGTCACCCTCACACCCTCACCCCCTCACCCTCACCCCCTCACCCTCACACCCCTCACTCACCCTCACTCCCCCTCACTCACCCTCACACCCCTCACCCACCTTCACACCCCCTCACACACCCACTCACCCTCACACACCCTTACCCTCACCCCCTCACCCTCACACACCCTGTCACCCTCACACTTCCTCACCATCACACACCCTCACATCCTCTCACCCTCACAAACCCTCACCCTCACCCACCCTCACACCCTCACCCACCCTCACCCAAACACCCTCACTCATCCTCACCCCCTCATCCTCACACACCCTCATTCACCCTCACACCCTCACCCCCCCACAACCCTCTCACCCTCACTCAACCTCACACCCTCACCCTCATACCCCCTCATCCTCACACACCCTCCCCCTCACTCACCCTCACTCACTCTCACACACTCACACACCCACTCACCCTCACCCTCACACCCCCTCACCCTCACACCCCTCACCCTCACACCCCTCACCCTCACACCACTCAGTGCTACAACACATATTGTGTTACAATAGGTGTCACATTTCCGAAAGATAAAACTATTGGCATTGTAAATAACAAAGCTATTAATTTCGCTATTTTCAAAACAAGCACATAAATAAAAAAAGTGTCCTTTACAATACCAATAGCTCAAACTTTCCTAATGCGAGACCTATTGCATTGCTGTGCTTCTCTCCCCTGCTGCACTCTCCTGCATGTTGCATTCCAAATGCTATAGGTGTCACATTCGCAAAAGTTATAACTATTGGCATTGTAAATGACAAACCTATCAATTTAGCAATTTTAAAAACCAACAAATAAATAAAATATTTGTCATTTACAAGACCAATAGCTCCAACTTTTCTAATGCGAGACCTATTGCATTTCCAATGCTTGTTTTAAGTGGGGAAAAACGGAGAATCAAAGTCATGTAAGGGCTACTCGTCCATGTCCAAAGGGAGCCTAAGTCTGGAGATACTCTAGCAGACATTGCTCATTTACTAAATTAGATCTGAAAATAAGTCTTCTGTTACTGTCCTTTGTACATGGTTGTTTTGATTTGTCAATAGGCTTACTAGTCCTACCTTAGTACCTCCTTTTCACCTGTTATGGCCTCCTATGAGGACTGCTCCTGTGTTGTCACTCTGGAAGTTTTAATTACGGTCTGTCAGCACTATTTCCTTAAATGACTTTCTCCTGCCTCCTGAAACAGGCAGGACTAGCTCTCCTGCAACTTCACTACTTAGCCTCATGAGTCAATAAATTAAAATAATGGCAGTGTGTTGCATTTCCCTGACACAACCATATTCACTTTAATAGCAGTACGGCGTCCCGCGATTGCTACAAAAATAACCAAATAGAAGAAAAGCCAGGTTCTCGCCACTTTTCTTTATTAGCAATCGCTGAATATCTTGCTTTAGCTTCACAGCTTTAAGATCATTTGTTGTTAGGTATTTGTAGCCTTTTCGGTATGCTGCACTTGAACTTTTAATGATTAAAGTAAAAGCACGCCATGCCATTAATGCTAAAAAAGTAGACAAATACACAGCAATGACGGGCTGCCACCTTTACATCACTGTCGGCATTACCTTTAAACGTGGTTGCTACCGGCCTTTAATTTCTATTTATTGACTTCTCTAGTATTGACGGCACAGCACACTTTCACTTTAAACATATAAAGTTAAAGCTTGCCATATCGCGGGGGCGTGGCCGAGCCGAGCCGAGCAGCAAGATGGCAGCTTGGTAAAGGGGTTCTGCTGACCGAGCACACTATCCTGAATTTATCCTGCTTAATATTGCCACATCCTGGCTCCTGACCACGGGGCGTTTGTGCGGTGAGCAGAGCGACATGTAGAGAAGTGCCTGCAGTTTCAATATTTGTCTGCCAGCTGCTGATATCGCCGAGGAAGCTCTGCGGCCTAGTTTCAGTTGTACGAGTTCCACCCACTGCGTGTAGCTCATTGGGACAGAGAGGCAGCGAGCTCCTGTCTTGATATCGAGGCAGCGGCAGTGTGGTCCAAGCAGACAGGGAGACAAGCGGTTGCTGCAAGGTGAGCCCCGGGGCCCGGACAGACAATACACGAAAAGTCAGAGAAAGCGCAGAGAGAGAGCGGGGCCTGCGGAGGCAGCAAGTCCTGTCTGTGTGTGCTGCGCTGTAAGATCGCTGGGGCTCAAAGCACAAACAAGATGCAGCTGAGGAGGAGGCTGGTTGTGCGCCCCCCCCGTGCGATACTGGTGATATCGCTGCCCCGCCATGCAGGTACGAAAATAATCTAGCCGCAGATCCTGACACGTGGAGCTGATCGGGCCGGCTAAGGCCTGGGCAGGAAATCACAGCAAAGTGTACAGAATCGGCCTCAAGGGGCAGAGGTAGGAGACCGCACCAAATAGAGGGCACAAACAGTAGAAGCTGATCTGGGACCGTTACACACTTGTGGCTGCCAGCCCATGTAAACAAGGCTCGGATGCCGTACAATCACAGACGCTAGCCCGGACCCACCTCTACTGACCCCAGCATTGTCAGGCCACAAGTATTGCATGCAGTGAACGGATAAGGTGCGACTTGGGAGGTGTGGGCTGGTATAGCAATCACCTTGGTTGCCAGC
Organism: Lissotriton vulgaris; assembly: GCF_964263255.1. NCBI lineage: Eukaryota > Metazoa > Chordata > Amphibia > Caudata > Salamandridae > Lissotriton > Lissotriton vulgaris. The sequence continues at coordinate 32,543 of NW_028244532.1, forward strand.
AGTGAGATACCACCAACCAGCCCTGCGCTATATACCTGGAGGGAATACGGTACCGATCAGGCGGCGCAGGAGATCACATCCTTGGCGCCGGAGGATGGCTTAGTCACCCGGATGGAGAGACCACTGTACTAAACATCAATATAGATAGAGACGGTGGCTGGAGACACAGAACTAACTGGCCACGAGGCGGCCTGGACGATTACAATTACAAAACGGACTACAAAGTCCTACTGCTAGAGACGATAACTGTGCCTGTAGAAAAAATACAGCAGGTAAGACATAGCCAAGCTGCATCGGAAAGCTGGGGAACTCTTGGGCAGGGTATTGAGGAGGGGAGTGGCCGTATCCCCAGGGAGCAATCCGGAAGGTGCCATTTTCATTCACCTGGCAAATCAGCTGCAACCATACGCAACTACTGGAGTCAACACCTGAAAAGTGGCGGGGCTGCGGCTACTTGATCGAATCTACTAGAAGTAACTGTAGCTTTGGCTGGAACTAGATGGTACTGCCACAGCACAGAACTGCGATGGGAAAAGCAGACAATAAACAACCCAAAATCACATTCGACGAACGCACCACCCGCAAGGTGAACAGTGAAATGGCATCACACATTATCGTACCAGAGAAGCAGTTGGAGCCGGAGCAGGAGGAGGACATTAAGACCATGTTGAAAGAAGTGAAGGTCTGCCTCAAGGAAATTGACTCCAAAATCGATTCCCTCGCAGTCCGTATGAATCAAGTGTCGCGCTAGTGGACAAACACAAAGCTAGACTAAATTTGCTGGAAACAAGAGATTTTGACGCAGATGACAGACAGGTTGAAGCACAGGATCCTCCTCTCTGCATGGACAAGATACTGGAGGTCATCAAGGTGAAGAAGGAGGACCTGGAAGCCCATTCCAGGAGAAATAATGTCCACATTACGGGAGTTCCAGAGTCCACAAACATAACCAACATGGAGAAATACATTGAGGGCTTTCTGCAAGAACTATTTGGAACTGATTTGTCTGCCATGTTCCTGTAGGAACTGGCACACCGCACTCTTGAACCTCGTCCACAGCCTGGCATACCGCCGCGACCAATATTGGTGCAGCTGCTTAATTACAGAGACAGGGACACTATCCTGCGCCTGGCTTGGGAAAGGAGCGAGCTGCAATACCAGAACAACGTCATTTCACTGTACCCTGACTTCACATAAGCGGTCCAGGCGGCAGTACGCAAGTTCCTCCCAGCAAATAAACTGGTACAGAAAACCGGGATCAAATATGTAATGCCATACCCTGCCAAACTTCAGGTACATGTGAATGGTAAACCTCTGGTCTTTCTGGAGGCAAGTGCTGCAATGAAATTCGCCAAGCAACAATCACGGCAACAGCGAGAGAAAGATCGAGAAAAAGACAATTCATCACAGAGTCAATGACTAGTATGCATGCCTCTCAGTCCAGGCACATTAAGGATCCTGGGTTTTGTACAAATGTTTAAGTGTTTTCTGGAAATTACTGTTTTGCTCTTCGCTTTAGGGTTTTCACCCAGATCCTTGTATTTAGGTGGCATCATTGATGCTCGGCCACTCTTTTGCATGGCGATAAGGCAGTATGTCGGCAACCTCACGCCCCCTCTGGGATAATTCCCCAAAATATGATAATGTCTGAGTTCCTGTTACTTCTTGGGTGGTTGGTTCTAGCTTCGCAACCTGATTGGGGGGTTGGAGTGGGTGGTGGGTGGGATGGGTACGTTAATGTTGATTGTTTGTTTAAGGCAATGCATGATAACTACTCTATTGACTGCTTCACAAACAGGACATGCTTTTCACTGTTAAAACCTGGAAATCACAGTGTGGGAGGGACACTACAGGTAGATTCAGAGGACGCAATCAAATACAGGGCCTTTAGCCGCCACAGAGACTGCTCAAGAGCACCACGGACGTGAACCACTTAACATGCATTATCTGGAATTTACCTGGTTTGAATGACCACTGGAAGGCAAGACTGGTGCAGTCACATCTCATGAGACACTCAGTGGAGGTGTGCCTGCCACAGGAGACACATCTTAGGGGTGCAGCCTGTGCCCGTTTGAAATCCAGTAGATGGAGTGAGGTGTATACTTCCTGTTATTCTAACTACTCTAGGGGGGTAGCGACATTGATCAAAAGGGGGGGTTCCCTGGCAGTCCACAAAGGTGGTAGGCCACCCGGAAGAAAGTTACCTGCTTGTACTAGGCACATTATTTAATCAACGAATTATCATAGCTAATGTCTATGGGCCAAATGTAGATGATCCCGCATTTTTCCAAAAGGTGTGGCACCATATTCAATCCATGGGAGAAGCCGCGTTAATCTGGGTTGGTGATTTTTACACAGTACTATCACTCGAGAAAGACAGGGTAGGCCCCTAACGAACCGATAATAATATGAAATTTGTAATGCGCTCAGCTTACCCGGGGGCATCCCGGCGCAACAGACCAGAAGGAGAGACTCAGCTAATCACTACTATGGAAACAAGTGGGTCTTAAGAAGTTTCCTGAATGGTAGGATCTTGGGCTCTGAGCGAATCTTGAGGGGCCGATCACCCACAGGAAGCTGCTGTGTTGAGAGGATAGATGGCTGATTATAGACTGGTTGACACCTGGAGGGCCTTCCATCCGGACACTCGGGAGGGCCCCTGTATTACACAGCAGCATAACGCATGGTCACAATTAGATTTCTGGGTCATGTCCCCAGGACTGCATTCCTTGGTGTCAGAGGTGTCCCATAACGCCTGCATGCTATCGGGCCACTCTCCAGTCACTTTTACCCTACAGATACCACAACCATACAGACAACCGTTCACATGGCAGATAGCCTCACCATGCAATTTTCCAAAGAATACTCGGAAATACTTGCCCCTTGGCTCCTGGCGGTTTAACAGGAGACAATACAGGAGGGGATTCTTCCTGGCTCAATGCGCAAGGCTATCATAATCACTCTTCCGAAACCTGATAAAGATCCACTGCTATGCGATTCGTACTGCCCAATCTCATTGATTAATTTAGATGCCAAAATGTTCGCCAAACTCCTGGCCACCAGGCTCCAACCACTGTCTCGCTGGACTAATCAGGTTTTGTGCCCGGCAGATCCACATCTCATAATCTTAGAAAGCTATTCGGACTGAGGCATTACCTTGCTCCACATTTGTCCGTGATAGCGGCGCTATTGGACACCACCAAGGCATTTGACTACCTTGAATGGGGATTCCTGTTCCCACTTCTCAGAAGAATGGGCCTGAGTCCACTCTTCGCTCAACAAATACAGCTTCTCTACACACGGCCCAGGGCGCGGCTCAGGGTCAATGGGCTAATTTCAGAACCGCTAGATATTACTCGAGGCACCAAACAGGGCTGTCCTCTATCGCGGCTACTGTTTGCGATTGAGACAGAACCACTGGCAGCCCATCTGCGGCAGCACCATACCAATAGAGCAATAGGGCACTGGCCGTCTCTATGTATGCGGACCACATAACATTATGGTGGACCCTAAAGAAAACCTATCGCCCATGACACGTGAAATAGTGCGATACGGCAGACTATCAAGAGTAAATATCAATTGGAGCAAATCTGTGCTTCTTCCGCTCACTCCTGGAACTCAGGCCTTTGCAACTGATTACCCGTTCGTTTGTGCATCAGCCCTGATTCTATATCTGGGTGTGTGGTTCAGCAATAACATGCAGGAATTATGGACCGAAAATTATGGCAAGATGGTAGCATGGATTGAGGGTAAGGTGAAACGGAGGAATTCCCTTCCCCGCTCTCTGGTGGTTCGCATAGCGGTGGCAAAGATGATCATACTGCCAAAAATACTATATCTATTTGTCAACATCCCCATGCCACTTCTGATGCACTTCTTCAACCGCCTTCGGTTGCTAATGATCAAACTGGTGTTGGCCGGAAGACAGCCAAGGATAACCTGGGAAATCTTGACGCTGCCACAGGAGCAAGGGGGAATGGCTGCTCCGGACTTTGTTCTCTATGCGTACAGTGCACAGGCACAATTCTTGTATTTCCTGGCACATCCCATGCCCTTCCAACCGCACGTGGCAACTGAGGTGGACATGGTGGCACCTTTGCCACAGTCCACGGCGCTATTTCAACCGTACAAGCGTCCTCGCGAGGAATGGGATACAGTAGAAGCCATGAGATGGGCGTGGGAGGGGCTTCGCAGGCGGGCACGATTGGATATACTGTATGCCACTCTTCAACAACCCAATGTATCCCCAGCTTATGGAACGGAAGGAGCAGGAACGGGCATCCAGCCATAACCTAAAGGTAGGTGGTGACCTCTACCCTGCAGATACCTTTCTCACACTACAGCAAATGTGTGACCCAGAAACACCCTTGTCGTTAGATATACTACTAGCTTCCACCATCCTGCAAGAACAGCGAAGAATGGGTTAAGAGTGTGACGTACTGCAGGGTACAGTTGACAAACTATTGGGAGCCTATGCCTGCCAGATCACGTCTGAGGGATATCTGGTTACCCTATGTGTTGTGGCGTAACTCCGCTACTATAGATGAATAGGTAACACAAGAATGGTGCTGGATATGGCCAGGGAGAATGCCTACAAAATCGTGATTTATTGTGCGGTCCCTAAATAATGTATTGTCTTACTGTCTTCCTAAATGTAATTGTGAATTAACATATTGTGTTCCCAGGAAAGTGTTGGGGTCCCTAAAAGTGGCAAATGTAATTGAAATTCTGAACTGTCCAGCAGATCTGATTATGAATAATGCACTGCACTTTTGTTTTTGTTGTACATGTTACGAAAAATGCAAAACAAAAATTATAAATAAAAAAAAATTTAAACACTCGCCATACCACACTGACTACAAAAGCCCAAAAACAAAATAATCGCACCCGTTCCTTAAGCCACTGGGTGATGGAACTTAAATATTCGGTCTTAAGGAAAGAGTAGAGTGCCACAGGCTGTTACTTGGTGTCTCAGGTGCAGCCTCTGGTACTGCACCCTTTCCTTAAGACCTAATATAGGAATTCCATTACCTAGATGCTTAAGGAATGAGCGCAAGCATTTGCAAGCTTTTTTGTGAGCTTTTTTTGGGGCTTTTGTGGCAAAGAAATTCCAACAATGAATGAAAAATGACTCGTGCTCATTCCTTAAGCCACATAGTAATGTAATTCAAATATTAGGTGTAAGGAAAGGGTACAGTACCGAAGGCTGTTACTACGTTTCCTTCATTAGTGGAATCTCTTTTCTTATTATGCTACTGCTGGCATCATTTTAAACGCAGAACCTATTTTGAAACAGGCACCATGCTACTTAGGTGTTCACTTCTAAGTTTAAGTGAACCCTTCATTTTGGCTCATCAATTTAGAAATGGCTTAATAGGGGGGGGGGGGAGAAGTGGAAGCTTCTTCTGTTTTGTTCCATCCTCTGTTTGGAATGAACTCAATTTAGTGCCTTGAATGCTTTAGGCTGTTGAGTGTTATCTTGCATGTATATGTTTTACATATGCTCAGTGGGGGCTCTAAAGCACTAAATGCAGGCTTGATGGCCAATTTTAGAAGAAATCAAGCAGAAATGATGGGTGTGGTTCTTGCCCTTTGAAGATGGAGCACTGTCACCAGAGGAATAGCACAGGTGCTAGTGAAACATTATTCTGCTGTCAGACTAAGCCTGAGTATGTCAGAAGCAGCAACATTCAGATATTGTGTAGAACAGGTTGCCAAAGCAAAACGGGTACACAATGAAAACACTTTTTGATACACAACATGTTCCTATGTCACAGTGACAAATTGGTAACCATGTAATCTGCAATGTGTCTCTCTTGTGACTTATTCAAGGTTGTTCCTTTCTCTACTGAGACCAGGTCAATTACTATAATTAGTATAGGCATTTAGGAACAATCATCATACAGAATATGATAATTCTTCTAAAATTATTCTGGGACAAATTTGTAACAAATGTTGCATTTCATAACAGTGGCAGCTGGTGAACTTTGAAAGCGGTAAGGCAAAAATATAGCACTGCATGTTATCAAAGGAGTGAGCGAAGGAAGCAAGCCTGACGTCCGGTGGGAATTTGCAGGGAGTTCTAACACTTTAAACATTTTTCGTGTGATATTGATTTATCTGTCATCTACTAAATTCTTCTATGTAATTATTTTATACCACTACTCATCTAAGTGTAGGGTGTGAGAGTGCTTTTATCACACAGAGAGGCTCAATAAATCATACGAGTCTGTAAATCAATGCATAGGAAATGTTACAGAAGACATTGAGAAGCATATTTTGCGTCCGTCCTAATCGCTGCCCCTCTGGACGAAATATTTGACACCGAAGACATAGAGATCGTAGCCACCAAAATTAACAAATGGCTCCTAGGTGCCCTAGACATTTGCCACCCCATGGCTCACAAAAAATCCACCCCTCACAACTCCCCAGCTTTATGGTATAATGAGCAACTGAAGGCCACTAAATCCAAATGCAAACGCTTAGAACGCATCTGGAGGAAAGATTACTCCCGGTTGCCAGCTCGAACTACAGAAACGAGCTCAAGCTTTATCATAGAGCCTGTAACACGGCTAGAGCCAACTATGTAGCCAAATCTATCTCTGAAGCTACAAACAAATCTAAAAGCCTTTTTAACCTCGTAAAAGAGTTAGCAGGCTCTAATACATCAGCCAAACCTCTTCCTCTGAACAGTTTCCAGTGTGAAGAACTAGCGAAATATTTCACAACGAAGATAGAGACAATCTACCAGGATATATTGAAACAGCACCAGGTTCAAACTAAAAGGGTGCAAGACCCCGGCCCTAACATAGAGGACATCTCCTCTTAACCTCATCTGTCCTATGAGCCATTAACATCATGGCCCGGGATCGACGTTCAGGGTCTGCGAGACATCCTAGGGAAAGTAAAATCTGGTTCGCCCACTGACCCCCTCCCAATCTCAATACTCAGACTCCTGGACACCCCACTACTCGCCGTGATATGCCAAACCTTGAACTTATCCCTCTCCACGGCTAAGGTCCCGGCATCCTGGAAACATGCCATGGTTTCACCTCAAGAAACCATCGGCTGATCCGAAAATCCTGGCAAACTTCCGTCCAATATCCCTCCTGCCCGTCTTCTCCAAAATTTTGGAGAAACATGTCCATGAACACCTCGCAAGGTTTGCGGAGGCTAACGGCATTCTGCACCCCTCCCAATCGGGTTTCCGCCCCGGATTCTCGACGGAGACAACACTACTCGGAGTGATGGAAAATCTCCGCCTCCTGGTCGATAAAGGGGACTCAGCTGCGCTGATTTTACTCGACCTCAGCGCAGCGTTCGACACCATCTCCCATAACATACTGCTTGCCTCACTCTCCAACATGGGCATTAAAGGAAAGGCACTAGATTAGATTGCATCTTTTCTGACACTGAGGACATTTCAAATCTCCTCCAGCAGCGCGGCATCAAACGTCCATCTCTCCCCCTATGGAGTGCCACAAGGATCGGTGTTAAGCCCCCTGCTTTTTAACCTCTATGTAACCCCGCTCACCCAGATCGCTGAAGCAGCTCGTCTCAAAATGTTTACATACCCTGACGACTCACAAATAGTATTCTCCCTCTCAAGTAGTGACCACAACTCCCCCTCCCTCTTGCAGAAAGGCCTCAGGAACATCGCCACCTGGATGAGCACTAATATGCTTAAACTTAACGGCAGCAAAACAGAGGTCTTAATAGTGGGTCCTAACCCAAACCTCTGGAATCCTAGACACTGGCCATCCGAATTGGGCCCCTTACCAACCCCGTCGCAACAAGTCCGTAATCTTGGCATTACCATTGAAAATGGCCTAACTATGGAGCCCCAGGTCAACAACCTCACAGCTACCTGTTTTACAATTCTGAGATGGCTCAGAAAAATCATTTGGATGCTCCCGGACGACACACAAAAGACTGTGGTCAACGCACTAATCACCTCCCGTTTAGACTACGGTAATGTCCTTTACTTAGGGGCATCACAGGCAGTCATGCGACGCCTCCAACTGGTAAAAAACACTGCAGCTAGACTGCTATGCAAATGCCATAGGAGGGAACGTATGTCCGGTCACCTTAAGGCCGGTCACCACTGGCTAAGAATCGAAAATAGGGTCAAATTAAAAACTCTTAGCCTCATGCATAGAATAAAATGGGGCAATGCCCCCAGATACCTCCAAACCCTCGTGCATACCTGCACGCCGGCCCGATGCCTGAGATCCTCCACTCAAGGCCTTTTCTGTGTCCCCAAAACACGCCGAGCAAGGATGGGAGGTAGATCCTTCTCCCTTCTAGGCCCCAAGCTCTGGAACTCCCTCCCGCAACCTCTCCGTTTGGAAACTCGCTACAATCATTTCCACAAAGCCATCAAGACCTGGCTATTCAACCAGTAACCTGCTCCGGTCTCTTCCCTGAGACTTTCTCCTGCCCTCTTGGTTCAGTATCTTCTAGCGCCGGGAAACCCTTTTTGGGTAGCTGTCGCGCTCAATAAGCCCAATAAATAAATACATAAATAAATATTCTCAAGGAGCTAAAGCCGCGTTATTGGCTCTTTATCGCACTCAAAGTTGCGATAAAACTAACGCCCAATTGACAAGCTGGTGCTAACAGCCCATATCACCAGTAAACCTGCGATAGCAGCTGCAAAAAACATCGCCACAGATGACCCCTGCAACTATGCTAATGAGATGCAGAGTAGGCGTTCCCGTGCAAAAAGCCACAACAACACCACTCTGCAACATTCTCAACGACCAGCCAGATCAGTGATAAGATCACAAAACAAATCAGGCAGATCTTAACAAACCAATGTCTGAAAAGGCAAACCCGCTCGCCAGGAGCTTGTGAGAAATGCTTTTAAACCTTTTAAACCTTTAATCTTAAGGAAAGTACTGCTCATTGCTTATTTTAATTGTTTAGCCAGGCTCTGACTGGCACAGCTTTTTTTTTTTTTTTTTGAAAACCTTTATTATACCTTCACAGTTGTACACAGCTTGTCGCCTACAACCCAAATGGGCCGGCCACTAATTGAGGTGTCATATGAGAACGATCTTTAAAAATACACACAGTGCAGGTTAATATGAAAGTCCTTGAAGTAAAGATCGCAAAGAGAGTGGCGAAGGTTAAATGCAAATGTTCCATGCTTAATGAATAAGGTTTTCATTTTCTGTTTTTTAAACCTAAAGAAAAGAACAATCGAACTTCGGGAAGTCACAGTATGATCCTTAACTATGCATATTGCCAGACAGACATGAGATTATACCTGAACTGAGCCAACCTCATGCGCGACCACAAGTCAAGTTAGGGTGTAAATGAAACATCTCCTCCCCCCCCCCATCCCCTCCTGAAAGACCCCGCCCCCTGATCAGCCCCCCTCATTCCAACCCGTCGTCCTCATCCGAGTCTAGCGGGTCTTCTTCTGGCAGTGGGTCGCAGATGTCACCCCGGTAGGCGTTCCACGGGGACCACACCTTGTTCCACTTGCCCGGACAAGCTCGGTTCAAGTATACCGCCCTTTCCGTAACCATGGCCCTGTCCATGTTAATGCACCACTGTGAAGCTGTCGGGAGGTCCGCCACCCCCCAACGCTGCGCGATGTCCCGCTTAGCTACCATCATTCCCAGTGTTACCCAGAGGCGGTCGTGCCGGGACAAATCGGTTGGCTCCCATATATTGAGGAGGCATCGCCGTGGCTCCGGCAACACCGAGACCTCCAGCACCTGTGACACAGTGCGCAGGACCTGACGCCAGTAATTGTGTATGCTTGGACAGTCCCAGAATGTGTGGAAGAATGTGCCCTCCTCCCCGCAGCCCCGCAAGCAGAAGGGGTCAGGGGTCCGTTGTATGCGGTGAAGCAGTGTTCTGGTGTAGTACGTTCTGTGTAGAACTTTAAGTTGGATGAGCCTCATTCTGGCCGATATGCCCGCTTCCTTAGGAGAAGCCAATGCCTCATTCCATTCCTGCTCATCAAGCGCGCCCACCTCCTGCTCCCATTTTTCCTTGAGAGTCACTAGTGGGTCCGGGGAATTGTTAAGGAGCTTTCGGTAAGTGAGGGAGGTGGCCTTTTCTATCATATAGTCCGTCAGGAGGCGATCCTCTAGCGGGGAGGACTCGGGAAGAGTCGAACCCGCCGGGATAGCCGACAGTAGTGCATGGCGAATTTGGACGTACCGGTAGGTTTCATGTGGTCCCAGATCATAAACCTCTTTCAAACGGGCGAAGGTGATAACTCCCCCTCGTTCCCACATGTCCCCCACCGTGGAGATTCCAATGTCATCCCAACGGGAGAACCCCTTACTGACCCGAAGATTGCCCAGGGCTCGTGCGTCCCAGAGTGGAGTGAGCTTAGTGAGTGTATCTTTCCACCCTAGCGCAGCGGTGGCTGCATGCCAGGTGGCCACCGTGAGCCTAGTGGGGCCCACCAGCGGTCTAAGTTTCCTCCGGTCATAAAGCGGTGCCAGCAAGGTATTGGCACCCAATTGAGCTCTATCCGCCTGGAATGCCGGATCTGATTGCGGTGCATGCAGCCATTGGTTGATGGGCCTGAGCTGTGCTGCCCAATAATATAGGTGCAGGTTTGGGAGCGCGATGCCGCCCTCGTACCAGCTCCTGCAAAGTTTGGCGTGGGCTATACGCGCCGGGCGGTTGCCCCACAGCAATCCAGAGACCACTGCCGCCACTCTCCTGAAGTATTGTTTTGGTACTGCGAATGGGGTATTGTCTAGGATGTATAGGAAACGGGGCAGGGACTTCATTTTAAACAAGGCAGCTTTCCCCAACAACGTCAACGGCAATCCCGCCCAAAAGCTTGCATCTTGTTTGAGGCGGTCCAGTGGTGGCAAGAGATTCAACCTTTCGTGTTCAGCAGGGGCACCTGTGACGTGGATGCCTAGGTATTTGAATGAGGAGCCGGCAAGCCGTAGAGGGCAGTCCGGACCAAGCGTTGGGTGATCTCCCGTCAGGGCGTACAACTCTGATTTCTCCAATTGATGGTATAGCCTGACACCTCGCCGTGGTCATTACAGAGACGCAAGAGAGCTGGTATGCCATGATCGGGTTCCGTCAGGTACACCAGCATGTCGTCTGCGTATTGGCACAGCTTTTCTAAGTGTACAGCGACTCGGTCTGTATTTTAATTCTGAAATTACCACAGCGCAGCTTGCACACATTTACCTCTAGCGTCCTGGTGTCCCCCTGGTCCGTCGCGGCTTGTGCCGATTGAATGGAGGGGTAATACACCATCTTGGACTGTTGAGGCTCACTCACTTCCTGTGTGGAACGCAAGGTCAGCGTTCCACACTCTGCTGCACGTTCCCGCCCACTCCCTCTCAAAAGGGATTGCGCCGAGCGGACGCGTGCAGATCTTAACAAACCAATGCTCGAAAAGGTAACCCTGCTTACCGAGAGCTTGTGAGAAATGCTTTTAAACCTTTAATCTTAAGGAAAGTCGCTCTCCTCTACAGGCCCACCGGCACCAAAACCAATTTTGCCAACAAACTCATAGAGACATTAGCTCCTCACACCCTTGCCTCTGGCAACTTTATCCTGATAGGGGATTTTAACTTTTCCGCGGAACTAATCCAAGACCCTCACACCAATGACCTCATAACCAGCATTAATTCATTATGTCTAAACATGCTAGAAACTGGCCCTACTCACATTGCAGGTCATACATTAGATCGCCTATTCACGAACACACTGTTAGACGGACCGGGAGGGTCGGCCGAGGATAAGGGGAGAGGTCTCCGGGGAGAGCCGTCTCCAGCGATCGTACAGACGAATAACTTCCCCCCCACAGATGTACACCACACAAGGATAAGGTTTAACGTTCTTTATAAGCAATTCTTTAAGTACGGTGAAATGGTACAAGGAGGTCTGGACTCAGGGGTCCCCTCTATTCTAGTCTCTTGGTTGGGTAAGGGGGTAGCGGGACAGTCTCGTTACCAATCTGGTGGATATGGTGGTAGATGAATTAGCTCACAATCCTCGAGCTCGGCGTTCTAGATGATCGGGCCGCGGCGGGCCAGCAGGTCCCGGGATGGTTGAAGGTAGCGACGGTCCGCGGCGGAGCCAGCAGGTCCCGATGAAGGTGGTGGTTACAAACGGTCCGCGGCCACGCCAGCAGGTCCCGACGACGATGAAGGTTTCAGAAGGTTGCGGCAGCGCCAGCAGGCAGGTCGATAGTTCGCAAGGCAGGGCTACGGCAGCGCCAGTAGTCCGTCAAGGATGAGTTCGTCACGGTGTCTCTCGACTCCAGGATACAACTGCCTTCCTGCTCTGGAGCTGCCCCAGTTATAGGTCTGCCGCCCTTTGATGTCCGGACCCTCGCACTTGGAGGTCGGGAGGTCCGGGATGAGGGAGTCCAGACACCCAGCAGGGGGGTGGAGCCAGCGCCCGGGGAGGCTGGGGCGAGCGGCACCTGGCGGGGGAGAGCCATCGACACCTCTTTCTCCCATTGACCTGCCAAGTAGTCCGCTCACCTCCTGGGTGGATGGTGGTGCCGGGATGTCGGGGCCTGGCCAGGCCCAGGGTTAGGGTCGATCTGAGGCCACGCGGCCTCGTGGTGCTGTGTCCAAGATGGGGGGCCGGTCGTGATTCGGGCCCATGATGTAGAGATGTCCAGGGTCAGGGGTCCCATATGAGACGGGAACCGGGTGGTTGTTGCGTGTCATGCCTGGAGAGCCGGGCTCGGGCCTGGTCGTGCGGGGAGGGAGCAAGCCTCTCATGTGGCCTGTCCAACATGCGTCCCCCCCAGCTGAAGGCGGGGAGAGTCACCCATCCTCTTGGGGACTCTCCTCGTCGAGGCGGAAAAAGCGTGACAGGCCATCTGCGTTGGCGTGGTCTTGCCCGGGCCGATGTTCCACGGTGAAGTCCATCCCCTGCAAGGAGATGGACCAACGCAATAGTTTCGGGTTTTCCCCCCGCATCTGCATTAGCCACTGGAGGGGCCGATGATCGGTCTGTACCCGAAAGTGGGTACCGAAGAGATAAGGCCGGAGCTTTTTGAGGGCCCACACCACTGCGAAGGCCTCCCTCTCGATGGTGCTCCAGCGTTGCTCTCGGGCCAGGAGACGTCGGCTGATGAAAGCCACTGGTTGGTCAAGTCCTTCGGGGTTCAGCTGGGAAAGGACTGCCCCAATGCCATGGTCGGAGGCGTCCGTTTGGACGATGAATTCCCGACTGTAGTCGGGGGCCTGGAGCACGGGGGCGGAGCACATGGCGGCCTTCAGCTTCTCGAAGGCCGCTTGACAGTCTGGGGTCCAGTTGACCTTCTTTGGTTGGTTTTTGGATGTGAGTTCCGTGAGGGGCCCCACAATGCTGCCATAGTCCCTCACGAACCGCCGGTAGTAGCCTGTGAGCCCCAAGAAGGCACGGACCTCGGTCTGGGTGATGGGGGGCTGCCACGACTGGATGGCAGCGATCTTGAGTTGTAGTGGGGCCACCAGACCGCTTCCCACCTGGTGCCCGAGATAGGTCACGGACCCCTGGCCAATTTTGCATTTGCTGGCCTTGATCGTGAGGCCGGCTCGTTGGAGGGCCTGCAGGACCTCTCGGAGGTGGAGGAGGTGGTCGGACCAGTGGCGGCTGTACACAGCGATGTCGTCCAGATAGGCGGCGCTGAATTCTTCGAGCCCCGCCAGGACCTGGTTTACTAGCCGCTGAAATGTTGCTGGGGCATTCTTCATGCCGAATGGCATGACCTTGAAGTGGTAGTGGCCATCAGGGGTGGAGAATGCAGATCGTTCTTGGGCCCGGGGGGTGAGACCGATCTGCCAGTAGCCCGCTGTCAGGTCGAAGATGCTGAGGTAGCGGGCAGCTCCCATGCGGTCGATTAGTTCATCTGCTCGGGGAATGGGATGTGCGTCGGTTCTGGTGACCGCATTCAAGCCCCGGTAGTCGACGCAGAACCGGAGCTCAGGAGTGGTGCCGGGGGCGGCCGCTTTGGGGACCAGTACCACTGGGCTGGCCCAGGGGCTGTCGGAGGGCTCGATGACCCCGAGCGTGAGCATCTTGGACACCTCCTCTTGGATGCAGGCCTGTACCCGATCTGGTACGCGGTAGGCCCGATGTCGGATAGGGGGGCTGTCTCCCGTGTCCACATCGTGTAAGCACCAGGGGGTAACCCCGGGGGTGAGGGAGAACAGGGTGGCGAACTGCAGTAGGAGGTTTCGGCAGCCTTGGCGCTGTTCCAGGGTGAGGGCCTCCGAGAGTCGGACCCCGTCCACGGAGCCGTCCTTCTCCCGAGTCCGTAGGAGGTCAGGGAGTGGTTCGGAGTCTTCCTCGGCTCCGTTGTCTGTTGCCATCAGGAGGCTGAGCTCCGAGCGCACAAAGTGGGGTTTTAGTCTATTGGCGTGGAGGACCCGGAGGGGGTTCCGTGAAGATTCCATGTCGATGAGATAGGTGACAGGGCTCTTGCGCTCGACCACTTTGAAGGGCCCTGTCCATTTGTCTTGCAAGGCACATGGTTCGGTGGGAGACATCACCCACACTTGTTGGCCGGGTTCAAATTCGATGGAGGAGGCCTTTTGATCGTACCACCTTTTCATGTCTTCTTGACTGGCCTCCAAGTTTGCTTTAGCCATTTCTCTGAACCGTCTGGTCTGGTTACGTAGGGTCAGGAGGTACTTGAAAACATCTGGAGGGTTCTTTAGAGGGGGCATTTCCCAACCTTCTTTGACTAGGCTGAGCGGCCCTCGCACAGGGTGTCCATATAAGAGTTCGAACGGGCTGAAGCCGAGGGACTTCTGGGGGACTTCTCGATAGGCAAAGAGGAGGCACGGCAGTAGCACATCCCACTGGCGATGGAGGGGCTCTTCCAACCCCCCAATCATCCCTTTGAGCGTGCGGTTGAACCGCTCAACTAGTCCGTTTCCTTGAGGGTGATAGGGGGTCGTGAATCGGTAGGTGACCCCACACTGTTGCCAGAGGGACTTCATATATTTTGAAATAAAGTTTGTGCCTCGGTCGCTGACGACTTCTCGGGGGAAGCCCACCCGGGAGAAGATCCCCATCAAGGCCCGGCCGACCACCGGGGCTGTCACAGTTCGCATGGGAACAGCCTCGGGGTAGCGGGTGGCGTGGTCCACCAATACCAGGATGAACCGATGTCCTTGTGCTGTACGGGGGTCCAGGGGCCCCACAATGTCTATCCCCACCCTCTCGAACGGGGTGGTGACCACTGGGAAAGGTTGCAGAGGTGCTTTAAGCTTGCGGCCGCTCTTCCCGCTGGCCTGGCACGTGGGGCAAGATCGGCAGTGCTGGAGTACGTCGTTCCTCATCTTGGGCCAAAAAAAGTGGGTCACCAGGCGACTGTAGGTTTTGTCCTGACCCAGGTGACCAGCCAGGGGGACATCGTGGGCCAGGTTTAGCAAGAAGTCTCTAAAGCGGAGGGGCACTACTAGCACTCGACTGGCCCCTAACTCCGCGATTCTCTGTTCGCTGTACAACAGGTCGTTGTCCCAATAGACCCAATGGGTTCCGGAGGTATCCCCTGCGCTCTGGGCGAGGGCTTGTTGGCGGAGTCCCTCGAGGGAGGGACAGGTCTTCTGCTCGTGGCGAAACTGTTCCTGGGTGGGCCCCCCCTCCTGACGCCACTGAGCCAGGTCGGGAAGGTCCTGGGGCTGAGCGAGCCCCTCTGGAGTTTGCTCTGGAGGGGCGGCACGGTCGGTGTCTTCTACTGGAGCGACCGGGGGAGGAGGTGCCGGCCATTCAGGTTCCTCGGGTCGGGGGATGGCACGGGCAGCCATGGACCGGGTGGTTACGCACGCCCAGTCCGGGATGCCCAACATCCCCAGGTGCTCCCTTCTCTCCACAGCGGCCCACGGGGAACTCTCAAGATCATTTCCCAGGAGACAGTCTACGGGGGCATCATCTCGGACCGTCACTTTCAACATGCCGGAGACCCCTCCCCATTCGAAGGGGACGCAGGCCATCCGACATAGACTCTCCGAATTGTCGGCTGAACGGACAGGGCAGAGAACGTTCGGCAGGATCTGTTCCGGGGTCACCAGGTGACAGCGGACGGCTGTTACACTGGCCCCGGTGTCACGTAGGGCTTCGGCCCGGCGTCCATTAATGTTCACCCATTGACTGTACTTCCGGGTGTTGGCGGGTAGGGGGACCCGCGGGACCATGTCTCTTCCCCCTAGGCACGCTAGAACCATGGCGGCTGGTTCCCATTCTTGGTGTTCTTGCTCACACTCCTCGTGGTCCTCGGAGATTTGTTCTTCCCCCAGAGTGGCGGCAGCCATCTGGCGGGGTCTCGGAGTCTGGCTCTGTGGACAATTCGGGTCGTTTGCGTAGTGGCCGACCCGCTGGCATCGGTGGCACGTGACATTGGCTCTGTATCCCGGCCGCGCCGGGGTGTTGCCCCGGTTGGCCGGGGGTGGGGTGCTGGTAGCGGGAGCGGCCGGGGCGTTGTCTCTTCCTCGTCCCTGGCCCCCTCCTCCTCCTCGGGGACGGTGCTGACCGTGGTTGTTCCGGTTCTGTTCATGGGACCCATTTCGGCCCACTCGGGTAATTTCCCACCGGTCAGCCTCAGCGGCGAGCTGCCGTGGATCAGTCAATTTGCTGTCGAGGAGGTGCTGCCTGAGCTCGACGAAGCAGTTGTTTGATAGATGCTCCCATACCATGAGATTGAAGAGTTGCTCGTAAGTCGTTACGTTGCTTCCCTTGATCCAACCCTCGAAGGCCCGGCTGAAATAGTTCACGTATTCCACCCAAGTTGTACCCGGGATCCGGGTGCAGTCTCGGAACCTCTGGCGGTACATTTCGGGTGTGAGCCCATAGCGGGTGAGGAGGGTAGCTTTCATGTGGTCATAGGAGGTCATCAGATGGTCTGGGAGCTGTAGCAGGGCATCGCGGCCCTCATTGACGAACCTCCCCCATAGACCGGCTCCCCAGTCGCTTCGATCGATCCGGTGGGAGGTCATAGCGATCTCGTAGGCCTTGAACCATTGCTGTATGTCGTCATCTCGGAAATATTCTCGAACGACATCCTTGGGGATGTGTACCTTCTTTTCTGTTGCTCCCGGGGTGCGCGGTTGCTCGGGCACCCCTAATTCTTTGTTCTGCTTGCGTAAGTCTATCTCAGCTAGTTTGCGCTCGTGTTCATACGCCAGTCTCTTCTCTTCGAGCTCTCTTTGTCTCTGTTTCTCTTCCCGTTCTTCTCGGAGCCGCAGATGTTCCAGATTCAGTTTTTGTTCGGCCAATTTGAGCTCGCCATCCATTTTGAGCCGGGCCATTTCTAGTTCATGTAGTCGGTTTCTTTCTCGTTCTTGGATCTCATCTTGCGAGAGACCCGTTCTTCGCTCCTCGGGAGCCGTGGTGTCTTTCCCTGCTGCTGCGACATTTTGGTCCGGGGGTCTGACGGCCCCGGTTTCCGCCCATGACTCAATGGCGTGTTTAAAATCGTCTTTAGTACTCAGACCGGTGGTAGCGATACCTAGTTCAATGCAGAATTGTTTCAACTCACGATGGCTGTATTCTTCCAATTTCTCCATCTGGAATTTCTCGGTGGATCCGCTCTCTTTGGTTGTCATTGTGGTTTCGTCGTGGGGTGAGCTACTCTCTGTACGATTACGCGTTGATTCGGATCGCGCCGCTGGCCACCAATGTTAGACGGACCGGGAGGGTCGGCCGAGGACAAGGGGAGAGGTCTCCGGGGAGAGCCGTCTCCAGCGATCGTACAGACGAATAACTTCCCCCCCACAGATGTACACCACACAAGGATAAGGTTTAACGTTCTTTATAAGCAATTCTTTAAGTACGGTGAAATGGTACAAGGAGGTCTGGACTCAGGGGTCCCCTCTATTCTAGTCTCTTGGTTGGGTAAGGGGGTAGCGGGACAGTCTCGTTACCAATCTGGTGGATATGGTGGTAGATGAATTAGCTCACAATCCTCGAGCTCGGCGTTCTAGATGATCGGGCCGCGGCGGGGCCAGCAGGTCCCGGGATGGTTGAAGGTAGCGACGGTCCGCGGCGGAGCCAGCAGGTCCCGATGAAGGTGGTGGTTACAAACGGTCCGCGGCCACGCCAGCAGGTCCCGACGACGATGAAGGTTTCAGAAGGTTGCGGCAGCGCCAGCAGGCAGGTCGATAGTTCGCAAGGCAGGGCTACGGCAGCGCCAGTAGTCCGTCAAGGATGAGTTCGTCACGGTGTCTCTCGACTCCAGGATACAACTGCCTTCCTGCTCTGGAGCTGTCCCAGTTATAGGTCTGCCGCCCTTTGATGTCCGGACCCTCGCACTTGGAGGTCGGGAGGTCCGGGATGAGGGAGTCCAGACACCCAGCAGGGGGGTGGAGCCAGCGCCCGGGGAGGCTGGGGCGAGCGGCACCTGGCGGGGCAGAGCCATCGACACCTCTTTCTCCCATTGACCTGCCAAGTAGTCCGCTCACCTCCTGGGTGGATGGTGGTGCCGGGATGTCGGGGCCTGGCCAGGCCCAGGGTTAGGGTCGATCTGAGGCCACGCGGCCTCGTGGTACTGTGTCCAAGATGGCGCCCAAGCCGGGCGAGGGGGGCCGGTCGTGATTCGGGCCCATGATGTAGAGATGTCCAGGGGCAGGGGTCCCATATGAGACGGGAACCGGGTTGTTGTTGCGTGTCATGCCTGGAGAGCCGGGCTCGGGCCTGGTCGTGCGGGGAGGGAGCAAGCCTCTCATGTGGCCTGTCCAACACACACCCAAAGTGGTAGTCGACCAAACGCTCCCCGTCCCATGGTCAGACCACTTTGTCATTATGGTTCTTTATCCACATCACCTCAACTCAATCAGTTAAAAACCACGTAAAATGGAGCAGGCCTTGGAACAAGATCAACATTAAATCTTTCATCACCCACTTCTCTCCCCGGTCCATCACCAAATACACTGACCCCACTAAAGCAGCAACTGACCTAGAACATGCTATCTCCTCCGCCTTGGACTTAATTGCCCCTAAAAAGGTATCCATGGGGTCTTACACACTTTATCCATGGTTCACCCCTGACTTAGACAAAACCAAAAAGGCAGCAAGGGCCGCCGAACGCAAATGGCGACTTACCAAGGAACCAACAGATAGACAAAACTACAAAACTGAACATAGACATTACATGAATGAGATAGCTGCAGCTAAAAAAACTACTTGGGGAACGGGATAAAGCTGGCAGCAAACTCTCACAGAGAACTATACAAAATATTTAAAGATTTTTTTAACCCTTTGGCATGCCAGCCTCCTCCCGTTGAATCCCAGGACTGGGTCAACACCCTTTCATCCTATTTTCAGGATAAAATCAACTCTATTCATGAAACCTTCCCCACGATAACCAACATTCTGGCAACCAACTCTCCCCCCAACCAGGATGACACGGCCCCTCCTCCACGCCACGCAATCCTCAATGAATTCCTGCCATTTTCAGATATTGAGGTTGGTCACTCATTGAACAAAATCAAATCAGGATCCCCTACTGACCCTGCCTCTTCTCAAGTTCTTGCTAAAATTGCGCCTGCACTAATCTCCGATCTCACAAAAACACTCTATCTCTCACTATCCCATTCCCATGTCCACCCTCACTGGAAACAAGCCATTATAAGACCGATCCTAAAGAAGCCCTCTGCCGACCCTAAACTGCCATCCAACTACCGCCCTATCTCCCTCTTACCCATATTCGGGAAAGTCATGGAATCCCTAATTACCAAGCAACTGAGCAGACACCTAGAGGCCAACCAGCTGCTTGATTTATCTCAGTCGGGTTTCAGGGCACACCACTGCACGGAAACAGCACTGATAGAGATTGTGAATAATATCAGGCTGACACTCGATGCTGGACAGTCTGCCATCTTGGTCCTGCTCGATCTCTTGGCGGCCTTCGACAGCATCTCTCACAGCATTCTTCTAGAGCGTCTGCTGGAGATGGGTGTCGAAGGTCCAGCCCTACTCGGGATCAAAAGCTACCTAACTGAACGGCGCTCAAAGGTGCAAATTGGGCCCTTCACCTCTAATAGCCAAGTTAACGATAAGGGTGTGGCCCAGGGATCAATTTTGAGCCCACCCTGTTTAATTTATATGTTTCCCCCTTAGCACAGGTAATAAGGGCGCATGGTTTTAACACAGTGTCCTATGCGGATGACACACAGCTACTGATCACCCTAGGCCCTGACCCCTGCAATACCAAACTGAGATTCCAGAATTGCATGATCTCTATCAAGGACTGGATGACGAATAACTTCTTAATGCTTAATGCCGGCAAAACCGAGATTGTGCTTTTTGGAAACGCCCACAAACACTGGACTGATGAATGGTGGCCTCCATCACTAGGACCTTGCCCCACTCCCAAGACCTCGGTTCGCAACCTAGGAGTGACAATTGATGACAAACTGTCCATGGCCAGTCATGTCAACAAGATTCTGCACTCAAATTTCGGGCTGATGCGTAGCCTCAAAAAAAAATTCAAATGCATACCCCTTTCCTCTCTTATGCCCCTAGTCCAAGGTCTAATCATCAGTCAGTTGGATTATGAGAACACTCTACTTGCCTCCATCAATGAGAGCCTTCTTGCTAAACTTCAGGTCCTACAGAACACCGCAGCCAGAATGGTCCTTGATCTCCCTTCCCGCTCTCCATCCGTGCCCAATCTTAGAACTCTTCACTGGCTCCCCATCAGGAAGCACATTCACTTCAAAGTCTGCTGCCTAGTCCACAAAACCATCAATGGACTTGGCCCTAAATACCTGGAGAAGAAACTTGTAAACCATTTCTCCAGCCAGATCCTCCGGTCCGCCAACAAATGTCTCCTCACCGTTCCCAAAGTGCGCACGGTCAGAAATGGTGATAGGTCGTTTTCAGAATTAGCCTCAGATGCCTGGAATGCCCTTTCCCTAAACATCAGGAACTAATCCAACCACATGAGATTTCGAAAACTCCTAAAGACATGGCTCTTTTAGCTACCTGGTGTACTGGTTCTCCTTTCTAGCATCTGCAAGCGCTCTGAGACCTATGGGTGATTTACGCGCTATACAAACACAAATACATACATACATACATACATACATACATACATACAAAACAGGCGATAAGGCGCGTTAGCTGCATACAATTAACACCCTCTCAGACCTGGTGTAAAGTCGGACCACAGCCTGCAACAGAAAAGGGAACCAAGGTCAGAGCAACACCTGAAGGGCAACAGATGCCATGGAGCCACTGAGCATGCAGGCCGGACACCCAAGAGGGCAACAACACCCACCGCCACCACACCCAGGACTACACCACTCCCTGGCCCCCATCAATCGCCCCTCGGACCAACAGTGAGGCAGCGCAGCCAAAGACAGCGAACCTCAGAAAACGCACCAACCTCACAGGCCCAACATCATTGCCCACTACAGGCTCAAAGTGACAACCATACTCCGCATCCTGACCACCAACACCCACAGGCTGATGGTACCAACACAGTGGACAACCAACATCCCACCTCAGACAAAGCTGCTGGCCGTGCTGCACGTTTGGGCCACTGGTACCCTCCAACCAACAACTGCTGGAGTTGGAGGAGTTTCACAGTCAGCCCAATTACAAGTTCCACACACCAGTCGAGGGTGACAAAATCATCTTGGTCGCCCACTATATATACTACCCCCACACTGTGCAGGAACAGCTGGAGACCTAGCAAGGCGTCTACGCCATAGCTGGCTTCCTGCACGTGTGAGGGGGCAATTGACTGCACACATGTTCTACTTGTGCCCCCTGGCAACACTGCACACAATAACCGTAACAGAAAGCACAAGTGTGCAGGCAACAGTGGACCACCCAGGAATCTCCACCAATGTCAACGCCGACCACCCAGGCAGTGTGCATGATACTCACATCTACCCAGAGTCCATCATCAACCAGCGCTACCAGGTTGGCACCTACGGAACAGCACTGCTCGTTGGCAATTATCAAATGAGCACACCACACACCTCAACTCCATAATCATGCAATGCACAACACTGAGAATGCACGTGTAACAAACTCACATACAACATGTCAAACAACATGCCCACCCACCAGACACGACAGCACAACTCACTATGGGAACCTGGGCCAGCCTTGAACATAAGCCACCAATGGCATGGCACCTCAGCCACACAATAGCAGATTGTGGGGTGAGGTGGGGGCCAGGCATGTGTGAAGGAGGCAAGTGACCCATGAGTGAGAATGTACACAAGGCCAACTGTGGTGTGGATGTGGTGGCCAGTCTGCAGTATGCAGACCACACACATATCCTTGTCGACACACCACTGGTTTTTGTAGTGTAGTGGACAGTGGACGCAACTATGTCACCCCAGCCAGTGGGGAAGATAGTGGAAATGTAGCTTGTTACGTCCCCCCGTAAGCGGGAGCAGAGTGGGCTTGCCCAGTGTACACAAGGCCAGAGTAGGGGTGTAAATAAAAGGCATGTTACTCTGGGTGTGGTCCTCTTCCGGAATGCCCAACGTGTCTGCCAGGGCAGCGCCTCTCATCCTGCCGCGAGGCCGACGGCGTCGCCGTGAGCAGTGTTGCCTGTGACCGTGTGCACCTGCTGCACCCTGGGATGATGGTCCCTGAACCAGTCTTGCCCGCACCTGCGCACACAGGCCTTAATACTCACCTGCCGACATTGACGTGTGTCAGAGAGCCTACTGCATGCCGGTGCAAGCTCCAAGCCCGAGGCCCGTGACCGTGGCAACCTCCTACGACCATCAGGGCCTCCGCGAGTGTGGCCCGCAGTACTCCTTTCACATTGACGTACTCTACTGGCATACACAGTAGACTACTAGGTCACACATTTGGATCTGAGTCTTGATTACACTATGACAGAGAACAATATTTATGGCTGATTTTATGTCACTATAGTCCCTCAGATGTGGTGCCAACAAGTCTGTGCATAGCATTACAACCACACGTGTCTGTGGGCCCACGCGGACTACTGCCCTCGGGCCACACAATGCTCAGGTAGGACACACATGTTGAACTGAGTTTTGATTTTTCAATGGAAGAGTTCATATCATTGCACGCAAGGAGAGGTGTAAGAGGATGACGCGTTTCAATCAGGAGGGAAAAAGGATCATCGTTACAGAGGTGATCAAACACTACCGACAACAGCCCTGTTGTAACTAACTCTGTGCATCGCGAGCCAACAACACGTGGCTGTGGGCTTCTGCTGATCGCTGCCTCTGGCCTACTCTGCGGTCAAGTAGGGCACACATATGGGACTGAGTCTTGACTTAGCAATGGCCGAGTTCATGTCATTGTATGGGCATCATCGCAGACTGCATCCCTCTCAGCCCCAGTGCCACTAAGTCTGTTCCCCCGACATTCATGGACACTCTCTGGTAGAACTTCTGTGGCGTCTGAGTCTATGGACTGGGGATTGTCTTCATTCCCATGTAGCTGATACCGAAATGGTTGTAAAAACAAGGTAGTAGCATTCCACTCCTCCATTTGCTGCTTCCGGGCGGCTTAAGCCCTCTGCATCATGCCCTGCATTACACCTTCCGCTGTCCCCCTCAAACCCTATGCCACATTCACCTCGGACATTGATGAGGAACTGCTCAGTCAGTGTGGCCCTGCCTCAGTGCACCGCAAGGCACCGTCCCATGGTGGGGTGCATGTGCCGGCCGCTGTGCATCCGGGGCCACTAACTCTGTGCAGCTCAAGTCAGGGACCCTCTCTTCTTAGATATTAGATGGCCTCTGAGATGATGGCCTTCGGTCATCAATGTCATGTGTTTGTGGCTCTGCGCTTTCCGCTGCCTCCGGCCTCAACTGCGGTCCACCAGGGCTCACACATCAAATCGAGTCCTGACCGTCCAGGACGTCGCAACACCGTAGGAGGCACACACCACCACTGCCAAGACCACATCCAACAGTCATACTGGCAGACTAACAGAGTTGTTCACACCTGTCGTGGATGCCATCATCTGCCTGATCCCCTGCTCAGCACTCAGCACTCCAGGTGCCACTAACTCAGTGTACCACGGGTCATCGTCCATTTCTGTTTTGGTTATGTGCTATGGAGAGCACACGCAGCAATGTTACCTCAGGCAGTGTGGGAGACCGGGGACGATGATGAGGAAGATGATGCTGGTGTGACACCCCCGCCTTCAGCTGTATCAGGGATGTCCCGAAGGGATCCAATCCTAGACATTTTCTTCACATGAGCGCACTCAGCTCTAGTGCCCGAACCTCAGTGCACTGCAACTCACGGACACTTCTGTTTGCATAGTGGGTGACCTCTGTGCTTTCGCTGGCTTCCGCCATAAAGCTCTGCTGTTTTCTCTGTAATGCTGTTTTTTTCTGTTTCAGTCTTCATAGTGTTCACTGTTGTATTTGTTGCCAGCACCAACAACTTCGCTGTTTACCCTGCTACCTGTGGCTAGGCGCATCGAGTTTAACGCTCTTTGTATAGCCTTTAAAACTCTGAAACTGATATCTCCTAAAATCTTGACTGACATGCTTTTACCATATGTCCCCTCTCGCCAGCTCTGTGGGACAACATCTGGTGGTGGTTCCTAGAGTCAGGAGGGTTCGTGCTGGTGGTCGTTCCTTTCGGAACAGAGCAGCCATCCTCTCGAATTCTTTACCGGCCCATATGCGGGGGTTCACTAACTACCTCGAATTCAGGAAACCTCTAAAAACATTTCTCTTCCTATTCCGTAGGTCCCTGGGCCTTTTATGTTCTGTCACCTCGCTGCTGGTTAGCTCTGGGATGCCTCTTTGCTGGGGAAGCTGTTGCACTTAATAAACCTGTTAACTTAACATAACTCCCTGAAGGCTGGCTTATACTCCACCCCACACAAATCTAACACAGGCGTCACTGTACATGTGACCCTGCCAATAAAGGAGCCGGGCGCATGTTCCTATAGCCAGTTCCACAAACTATCTGCATGTGTCCTTGTGGTCATGATGTGTGCATGAGGGCCCCTGGCCCTGCAACATTACATTGTGCTGTGTACAGCGGACGCAAACATGTCATCGCAGGCAGCGAGTTAGAGCTTGGACATGCAGCTTTGTTGTCAGCCACACAATACGTAAGAAGGGCGTACTGGGCCATCGTACAGAGGAACAGCGTGGGTGTGTGAATGGTAATTCCGGGGCTCTGGGCGTGGTTCAGTACAGGAAATGTGCAACTGCATGTGTCTCTATCACAGTGTGGGTGTCTTTTGTAGGGTGTATGTGGTCCCTGATGGGACATAGACACCCCGTATGTGATGTAGTTTGGCTTCCATGAGCTCTGACCCTACCCACACCTGTTCGGACACCTCCTTTTGGCATTCTGACCCCTGGCATTGGAATGCGATGTGTGCCTCAGTGAAGTGTTGGAAGCAAGCTGTGGTGGTGGGTGCTTCCTGCTGTGTGGTCTGTGCAGGGGCTGGGGTCTCCTCTATGTGACGTGGCTGCCCTGCTCCTGGGGTGGGTTGCCTAAGATGTCCATGAGCTGTTGTAGGGCATTGGTGTCGTAGGTGTGGTGGTCGTCTCCAGCATCACTGGTGGGTATTCTGGTCTGCTCTGCTGGAGGTGTTGTTTGTCCCGCTGCAATGTGAAGGGGAGACAAATGCAAAAACAACAGTTGATGGACAGAATGCAGAACAATGTCATACATTCACCCCAGTACAGAGATCTGGGCCTAAATCCATCTTTTTTTTGCTCACTATGCCATTCCAGTTTGAACCCAGCCATATGCAAATCAGTCTCGACCCTGTGCCCCATGGGAACAGTCCAGCCCGAACTGCCAAGCTAGGTCCTCCCTGAACTGGAAACAAGCATCCTAGGACCGGTTTCGGGATTTCAGCCCTCATCAGCCAGGATAGCTTGATTCCAGGGGCATCGAGAGCACGGGACTCAAGGGAGATGCATGTTGACATTGTGTTGACATGTATGTTGGCGCATTGTTGTTGTTGACATGCAGGCTGTATGACAATGTACATTGTGACTGTTTGAGCGGTGCTGGCAATTTGATGGGGGACAGTGGACATTTGGACTACTGATGTATGTGAGGTTGTGCAAGTACATTTCAATCTCACCGTTCAATGTGATTGGCCTGTGTCTGCGCATGAGCAGACCCAGTTGTAAATGTACATGTAAATGTCATGGTACTTATAGAGCGCACTGTCACAAGACGTCACCTTGCGGTGTCGCCTATACGGCTTCCTGGGGCTTATACTCATACCGCTGTGGAACCCCTCCTGGCTTTCCCTGCGAAGTGTCCACTCCTGGGCACCCCCAGGGTGAAGCCAGGCATCCTTAGCGCTGTTGGGGCCGGTGTGGAGGCTAAGCAAGCTATTGCCCAGAGTTGCAGCGTGGGGCCCGTGATTAGAATAGGCACCGAGGCGGGAATTAACAGGTCCGAGGAAATTGAGCCGGAGACCCCGCCGAGGCGGGAATCGAACCCTGGTCCCTGGCCAGAACTCTGTATCAGGGTCTGCCGCTCTAACCATTGAGCCACACCATTGAGCCACACTCCTCCACTCCATTGTGTCCCCTGTTCTGCAGTGTTGGTGTTGCACTTTGTACCACATTGTTGTGGGATGTGCTGTTATTACTATGTGTGTGTGCTGCAGTGTGCCACAGGGATCAGGGACATGATCCTGGGTCATTGTGGGTGTGCAGTGTGTTACAAATCGTTGTGCATGTGTGCTATTGTGCCCATCTCCCCTGACCTCCCAGTCCCTGGTCGTTACTCACCCAGTTGATGTTGTGTCAAGTCCTATCGACTTGTGTCCGTACTCCCACCTCCTTGCACCGCCTCCACACTGATGACTGTGGCCTCCATTTCCTCCAGCTACTCCTGTGGCGCAGGACTCCTACCACCTGTCGCTGTTGCTGCCGTCCTGTTGGGAGCAGGTTTGTGCTTGATTTGGTTTTCACATAATGCCAGCACCTCTTGGCCTCCTACTTTGACCTCCTCGATACTCCAACTGCATTCACGGTAGTCCATTTGCGGGTCAGTTGATGGCAGTGTTCTGTCACCTCCGTGACGCTGATCTGGTTTGCCTGCGGACTGCACACCGTCTTTCTCTCCCTCTTCTCCTTGGCCTTCCCCGACCCTTTTGTTCCTTGCTGGTGGTCTGTGGGGCTTGTGGGGTTCGAGTTGACCTCTGGACTTGGTCCGGTGCATCCATGTTTCTACGCACTTTGAATTGTTTTAGGTGTGTTTTTTTGTTGCTTTTATAGTGCATTTACCCGCCAGACACGTGGGATTTGCAGGCCTGCCGCTGCTTTTTGCTCCTTTTTGTATCGCGATTGCCTCATCACAACTTTTTTGGCGTTCGTGTTTCGCAATTTTGGGGCTTCGCATTGACTTTATTGCGGACATTTGACGCGTTGTCGGGGGTCTATCGCATGATGCTTCCGTGTTGTGAATACTTAGTTAACACTGAGTTATTTTCCCGCGATAGACTGCGATGTTGAAAGTTACGTTAAGTTAATTTTGCAATTACAGGGTGTAGGAATCTCATATCATCCATACTTGTAGTTTATATGTTAAGATTGAATGGCTGGGAGGAACATGTAGTTAGAATATAAAACGTAATGCCGTTGATAGTAATTGTCTGTATTAACAAGACTTTATCACTTCCCAAAGGAACCCTACTTTGCAATCTTAGAATAACAACAAATGGAGAAAAAATAAGGATGTAATCCCATGACTTACATTTTGCATGCAGAACCTTCATGGCAGTAAATAGATCACTGTACAATATTTGAATATTTCGACTTAAAAACTGGAAGTAACAAAATGACCTCAGTGTCAGAAGCAGTAGCCCACTTACCAAGCTAAATATTCTATGATCTGCATGTTACACAGTGTGCCTTGCAGCAGGCACATTAATACTCTATACCACTTTATGAGTCAAAACTGTGAATGGACAAAACAAAGAACAAAGAACTCTCCCAGAGTTGTTTTAATCACTAGAGGCTTCATTTCCCGTATAATCTCCTCAAAATTGCACGGCAGACCAGACATAGTCCTCTGCATCAGATGTCTTAACCCTGTAAAATAGTTTGAAATGCTTAAATGCAGCCTCTTTGTGACCAGTTAGGTAATCTAGAGCAGATTTACTGTCAAATATGTCCTAGATGCCAATTTGATGCTAGCGCTGGGACGCCTTTGGGTAGCCATGCGCTCTACAAATACCCTTAACAATAACAATAACAATTTTAATGCAGCAGATTTACTTTGGAAAACATTTGTACATTGACTGTCAGACTTTGGTTTTCAAGCTCTGGCCCTCATGACTTGAACCGCCTTTCCTTTGCCACAAATCAGTTTCTTTTCTCCAAATTCAGCACTTCCACTCACTGATAATTAAAGCAAACAAAGACAGAACATTGAGTACAGAAGATCTATATTAAACGTGCACAGAAGCGTAACTGTCATGTATGAGGTAAGTTTATAGGACACGTTTCTAAATTAATCCTTACTGCAGCAACATTGAAAGCAGTTTCTCGTGTTATAGTGGATTTTCCTCTGCAAGGATTCCTTTTTAGGTTTTGCCTCGCCAAAGATGCGCTCTGCGCATCTTTTCGGCGCAGGCGAAAACCTGATGAGAAGAATAGTGTGGCTCGGTTCGGCCCTCGCCGTTGATTGGCTGGCTCCGTAAACGGAGCCTTGCCATTGGACGAGGGGCCTGTCCGTCAATGCCGGACCAGACACGGGGGCGTTCCCGACATTCTTTGGCTTTTGCCGACGTCACGGGACGCCGGGAACGCCCCCGTGTCTGGTCCGGCATTGCCGGCACTTCTGCGAGGCTCCCGAGCGAAGGAGGAGCCCCGGGGAAAGAGCAAGTCCCGCCTCGGCCCCGGAACGAAGTCCAGGTGAGTGCTTTGTTTGCTGGGACTAGGGGAGGCTCCCTCCCGCTACCCGTGTGTCCGTTCCCGCCCCCGCACCCCCCCGCCCCCCCCCCCGCCCCCTCTCCGTGTGTCCGTTCCATGAGTCAGTGTTGGTGTTTGCTCTCCAAAGCTCCTTCCTTGTTATGACATTTCCCTGCTTGAACACAGTCGGCTAGGAGGCGTGCAAAACGTGACTGCCTCGAACTCCCGTAGCCTCAATTTTAACCCATGCGCCGACATTATTATTGAAAACCACAGAGACAACTGGGTACAGCAGTGAGGTCGTTCTCTTCAAGATGGCGTTCATATCCCGGGCTCTTTTTGTGTGTGTGAGTGTGTGCAGAGCGCGAGTGCGTCCTGTAAGCGGGCGCGAGCGGCCGGTGTGTGATCGAATGTGGTAAGTGCGCCCGTGGAGGTGGCTGCGGTGTCCGTGCAATACATACACACATACACCTCCCCTGGATGTCTCCCGAAAGAACCGACAGAAAACCCCCTTAAAAATCAAATAAACCTGGAAATAAACACTGGATCTCTCTTGCCGAAGCTGGTGAGAGGCATGGAGTGGGGCGCGGGGCAGCCGGGTCCGTGTTTCCGTTGGCCCTGCTGAAGATCCCAGACCCCCCCAGTTCAGCCCGCCGACGTTGCCGAAGCTGGTCAGAGGCATGGAGTGGGGCGCGGGGCAGCCGGGTCCGTGTTTCCGTTGGCCCTGCTGAAGATCCCAGACCCCCCCCCCCCAGTTCAGCCCGCCGACGGCCCTGCTATCACCCCCCTCTTTAAATCCCATCTTTTCTTTGAAAAGAGACCACTCTCCGGACCCTTCTGTCCCGAAGACGACGATGGGGACTCGGGTTCCCTAACACGGCGAGAGAGGATTAAAAACATTAATATAAAGGGGGAAAAATAGATATTGTTTTTAAAATCCCCCAAACCAAAAAGGATGGCAAACTCGACTGGGAAACCTCAAGAGTACCAGCGGAGGAAAGGGCAAGCTTTCCTGGACGAGCTGAGGCAGTTCCACCACAGCAGAGGGTGAGAAGACCCATTTAGCCATAAACCTATAAGACACGGGGGTGGTGGAGGGGTAGCTTTGCCAGGGGTCCGGTATCGCCGGCCTAATCTGTCGGATCTCTCTAACAATCTCTTTGTGCACAGGTCCCGGTTTTGAAAGCTGCCGGCTGTGGCGGGCAGGGAGCTGGACCTGCATGCTCTCTAGACCCGGGTCACTACCCTGGGAGGCTTCTCTAAGGTGAGCGGGGGGCCACGCCGGCAAACTTCCTTCTCCTCCTGTCAAACACTTTTTGGATTTCCCTCGCTGCTGCTCTGGACTGCGTCCGGGTAGAGAGGGGCGAATAAGGTCCTTTGCGGAGAGAGGCCTGAGGTGTCCCAGAGCCTGCCAATATCGCTCCATGTACTATTCAAAAGCAGTTGATTTTGAGTTTCCTGGCTTAGGCAATTGTCATTGTAGGTAGCTAGATAGTTTGGGCAATGTATAGCAAAGAAGTCCTTCATTCGGCTATGACGGGTGAGAGGAGACTGGGTAGCCCAGGGATGGCCTGTGTTCATAAGTATACAAATGTACAATCTATTTCGTACTCACGGGTGCAGCCGATGGATCCCCCCCCCCTCCTGAGAATGTTAACTGGCAACTTGCTGCTCTGCCGTTTGGGAAGCGGCAGGGTGAGCGCGAGGAGGCAGGAGAGACGTTACGTCACTAAATAGGGTGTTTTGTATGTGTAGGATCGCGATCCCGGCAGGGAGACTCTAAGTAACGTCACAAGAGAGTACGTGCACTAACCCAGGGAGGTGTTGGAATCTTTTATGCACAGGACTGTCCCGTCTAACCCGCCGGAAGTACTTGCCAGCAGCACAGGTCACCCGAGCGTTACTTTTTGAAGCGGACTGTTTGCTCTGCAGCTGAGCGAAGGTAAGTGTAGATGTGAGTTAGGTGATGGGGCTTTCATCTGCACAGGGTCATTGGGGAAGGTACGCCGGCAGCTGGCAACACTCGTGTAGCGCGATGTCTTTCGGAGGGTCTATTGATGTCACTCGCTCAATTTACAAACGTTAGCGGAGGCAGGCAAAAGTGCAATTGTTACCACTACGATTCACCTGCTCAACAAGATACCTGCGGTGTAAGTGGCTGCGGTGACCCTTTGTACAGCAGAAATTCCCTGCCTCACCACTGACCGGCCACTCAGACACCATGCACCCCGTGGCTCCTAATGAGGGGTTGAAGTGGGAGTATTTATTTGTTTAATGTAAACACAGTCGTGAGGTGAGCGTTTTTAAAGGGGCGGGGGGAGTGAGCATGAAATAAACATTTCATTTTTAAAAGACAGTTTATATACACGCTTTTTGTAGTTTTAAATTTGGAAAAATGAAAGATGTAACTTACCTTTTTATAAGTTACTTTTTGAGGCAGGCAACAACCACAGTAGATTGAGAACTTTCCTACGGCCATTGCGAATGTTGGCATTGATTTTATATAGTGTGGACATGGCCTGGAGGTATCAGAGCACTTTACAAGAAAACAGTCCCCAAACAGTTGTATGAGCACATTACAGATACAACCTAGGAAGGATTACAAGCAGGTGATCTACAGTACGTGGGTTATAGGCGGTATGCGACTACAGTTCCAAACAATCCATACAGGAGTAAATGTGGGATCCAATAATGGAAAAAATGGAAGGATATATTTTTTAGAGCTACCGGACAGGCTTCAGACACAGAGAATTGCCTCTGGTTTCAGGGATCCAAGCACTGCTTCCCTGGTCTTATAGGGACTGGTTACAGTTATGAAGTACTGGCGTTGGTTTCAAGGATCCCTGTGCTGTTTTCCCAGGCCAGCTGTTTGCTGCCCTCTCCCAGCCTGCCCTCTCCCAGCCTGCCCTCTCCCAGCCTGCCCTCTCCCAGCCTGCCCTCTCGCAGCCTGCCCTCTCGCAGCCTGCCCTCTCGCAGCCTGCCCTCTCGCAGCCTGCCCTCTCGCAGCCTGCCCTCTCGCAGCCTGCCCTCTCGCAGCCTGCCTCTCGCAGCCTGTCCTCTCGCAGCCTGTCCTCTCCTGGCCTGCCCACTCCCAGCCTGTACTCTCCTAGCCTGTCCCCTCCCTGCCCTTTCCCAGCCTGTCCTTTCCCAGCCTGTCCACTTCCAGCCTGCCCTTTCCCAGCCTGTCCTCTCCCAGCCTGTCCACTTCCAGCCTGCCCTCTCCCAACCTGCCCTCTCCCAGCCTGTCCTCTCGCAGCCTGTCCTCTCGCAGTCTGTCCTCTCGCAGCCTATCCTCTCGCAGCCTGTCCTCTCCCGGCCTGCCCACTCCCAGCCTGTTCTCTCCCTGCCCTTTCCCAGCCTGTCCTTTCCCAGCCTGTCCACTTCCAGCCTGTCCTCTCCCAGCCTGTCCACTTCCAGCCTGCCCTCTCCCAACCTGCCCTCTCCCAGCCTGTCCCCTCCCTGCCCTCTCCCAGCCTGCCCTCTCCCAGCTTGTCCCCTCCCTCTCCCAGCCTGCCCTCTCCCAGCCTGTCTCCTCCCTGCCCTCTCCCAGCCTGTCCTCTCCCTGCCTGTTGTCGTGTCCCGGCGGCAGCAGGCAGGAGCGTGCACTGCGTCCCCGAAGTAACAGCCCTAAACCAAGCAAGATGTACGCCCCCCCTCCCACCAATCCCTGTTAGGTAGTGGAAACTGTCCAAACTGGGGTGCAGACAGCCCCTCTCACCTTTCGGCCTGGTACCACTGCACCAACCGCACTACTTCCCTACTGACCGTTCTCCACTTCAGCCCTGTCTAAATTACAATTCATGCTTGTGACCCTTTTGCCTGCTTGTGCTTGTTTTCATGACCCTGTTGCCTGCTTGTGCCTCCGTGTGCCCATGTTGCCTGCTTGTGCCTCTGTGTGCCCCTGTTGCCTGCTTGTGCCTCCGTGTGCCCCTGTTGCCTGCTTGTGCCTCCGTGTGCCCCTGTTGCCTGCTTGTGCCTCCGTGTGCCCCTGTTGCCTGCTGGTGCCTCCTTGTGCCCCTGTTGCCTGCTTGTGCCTCAGTTTTCGTGCCCCTGTTGCCTGCTTGTGCCTGTTTTCGTGCCCCTGTTGCCTGCTTGTGCCTGTTTTCGTGCCCCTGTTGCCTGCTTGTGCTTCCGTGTGCCCCTGTTGCCTGCTTGTGCCTCCGTGTGCCCCTGTTGCCTGCTTGTGCCTCCGTGTGCCCCTGTTGCCTGCTTGTGCCTCCGTGTGCCCCTGTTGCCTGCTTGTGCCTCCGTGTGCCCCTGTTGCCTGCTTGTGCCTCCGTTTTCGTGCCCCTGTTGCCTGCTTGTGCCTCCGTTTTCGTGCCCCTGTTGCGTGTGCCCCTGTTGCCTGCTTGTGCCTCCGTGTGCCCCTGTTGCCTGCTTGTGCCTCTGTGTGCCCCTGTTGTCTGCTTGTGCCTCTGTGTGCCCCTGTTGCCTGCTTGTGCCTCCGTGTGCCCCTGTTGCCTGCTTGTGCTGTGTGGGTGTGTGTGGAGGGCTCTGTGTGGCTGTGTGTGTAGGAAGCTTTGTGTGGCTGTGTGTGTGGGCGGCTCTGTGTGGCTGTGTGTGTGGGGGGCTCTGTGTGGCTGTGTGTGTGGGGGGCTCTGTGTGGCTGTGTGTGTGGGGGGCTCTGTGTGGCTGTGTGTGTGGGGGGCTCTGTGTGGCTGTGTGTGGGGGGCTCTGTGTGGGGGTGTGGCTCTGTGTGTGTTTGTGTGTGTCATTTGCGAGAGATAAAGCTAGTGGCATTGTAAATGACAATGCCATTTATTTATGTTAAAAAAAACATAAATAAAAATAATGTCAAGAGCAATGCTAATTGCTCTAACTTTAACAAAGGCAAAACCATTGCATTGTAAATGCTTGTTATCGTTTACTTACCTGCGTGTTTCTGCCCTTCTCGAATTGCTCCATTTGTATTGCAGTGCCAGGAATGTGCTTATCACAACGGTATCAGGAATCAAGTTAGAGCTGAGCATTAACTCTCTTTTCTCCCTGTTCCATCCTGACTCCTGATAGGGCCTGGGGCAATTTTGCCTCACAGCCTGTGCATCAATTATTTCCTATGCAAGCTGCATTGCAAAGAGCATGTGCAGCATGTTTATGGGTTGCAAATGTGTGAAAAGGGCAAAAATGAAAAGCGCTCTTCACACATGCGCATTACATGGAGCTGATGCACCCCTGCCGTGGGCTGCTACTCTGTGTACATATATATATATATTTTTTTTTATAACACCTTTATTCGCGTACTTAGGTTTACACATGGCTTGCAGCCTACAACCCCCAGGGGGGGGGGCCGACAGCGTAAAATCCGCACTGAACAGGTGTACCGCATTTTGTAGATACACAGCCATAATGCTGACATCCCTGGGGCCCGGCGGCGTACATCACTCTGTGAAATATACAGGAAACAACAATTCTGGGCGTCCGAGTAGGCTCCGGTCACAGAGTGTCTGGGTAGCCATATTCTAGTGCGGAATGGGTCTTGTACTGCAAGCAAGCAACTGAGGTGTATTTTCTGGATTCGAACAACCCTCGTTAGTGTGAGGGCCCCTAAGTACAACACTCTCCCCCTAAATACTTAAACCCCCCAAAATCCCCCCCAACAACGTGACTGGGTCCCAGGTCTACATGGTCCCTAACTTGCTCGCTACGTGATGCAACTATCCGTGTGAAGTACCGCTATACGAGCGCCCACCCCAGAATCCCCTAAGTGTACTATTCCCTACCTGTCCGCTACACAGTGTCCCTGGTCGGCCCTACAGCCAAGGCATTCGGGTGCTTCCCAAAATGTATGTGCGTAGAAACTTGATGTGCGTAACACTAGTCTGCCTCCGCCTGTCCAGAAGGTGGGGTATCAGCAGTGTCCTCTCTGGTGCGTCTAAAGGTATTGTATAGCCCCCAGAAGTTCTTTGGGCGGCTCGAGGGGGGGGAGTAGCTCGCCATAATGCTCCGCCTGTGTGCAGCAATACAGCACTAGCCCACCGTTTCTTCGTCGGGGAGGGACCCCTCATCCAGCAGCGTGCTACAGCGCATCGGGCCAACAACAAGCCCATGTCAGCCAAGTGTCGCATTGCCATTGGTAAGACCCTAGAGTGTCCCAGCAACGCAAGGGCCGGGTCCATGGGCAGTTCATAGTCGAGTATTTCCCCCAATTCCGCCATTACCGCTTCCCAAAACTCGTATATCCTGGAGCAACCCCACGCCGGATGGAAAAAGTCTGCAATGGGTGCGTGACACCTCTCACACTCAGGAGATTGTCTAAGACCATATCGGTGCAGCCGTTCTGGAGTGTAATACACTCTCTGCAGAAATTTAAAGTGGATCAGGCGGTGCCTCCCATTTAAGGACACCCTCCTGGTGCTCGTACAGCAGTACTTCCACATGGAGTCATCTATGTCGATCTGTAGATCCCTCTGCCATGCGAGCCTGGCCTTCGAGGGTTCTTGGGCCCTGTGGGGGGCGATAGCCTTGTATAGATGTGTCGTCATTTTGCGTGGTTGCTCAGTTTGTATAACATAGGTAAGTTCTGGAAGCTCCGGTGGCTCCTCCATGTCCGAGCCTAGGGCGTCCCTCAGAGCGCAACGGATTCTATGAAACTGGAACCTCTGTATCTGCGAAGTGGCCTCCGTTGCCTGCGTCACCTGTTCCCAAGTTCTCACCGCCCCATCTGTAAACAACTCACCGGCGGTCTTTATTCCCAGTTTATGCAGCGACTGTACTACGCTCTTCTCCGCCATCGGCGGTAGCCACAGCAGCCATTCTACGGCCATCAGGGGGGAGTATATCAAGTTGCCTCCCCTTGCCCTCAGCAACGAGTACCACGCGTGTTTGGTAGCTGTAATGGAGTCCAACACTCCTATCCGGTGATCCTCAGAGGTACATATTGTGGCCAGAAGTGGCAGAGGGTTAGCAAACAGCCGTTCCATCCTCACATTTGGAATGGTTTCTGCACCGTGTAGCCATGTATGCAGGTGAGCGGCCTGTGCCACCCTATAATAGAGCTCCATATCCGGGGCACCCAGGCCTCCCAGTTTGTACAGGAGCGTAAGCGTGTTCCATCTTACCCTCGGTTGTTTCCCGCCCCAGGCTAGACGCACCATAAGGCTCGTCAGGTTTCTGAAGAAGGCCTTCGGCAGTATGATGGGTAAGGTATTAAATAGAAACAGAAACCGGGGTAGCACCACCATCTTCATGATGGCAATACGTCCCGACAATGATAGCGGGAGTCTACACCACTTCTCGACGTCTTCCTCGCACTTGCTAAAGGCAACACCATAGTTCTCGCGGAACAGCACCTCTGAGTCAGAATGGACCATTATTCCCATTTAACGTACCGGATCTGTAGACCAATGCAGCGGGTACTCCATCTCGAACCGGTGTGTCACCAGAGTTAGTGGGAACACCACCGACTTATTCCAGTTGATCTTAAGTCCGGAAAGTGCCCCGAAGCGGACCACCTCCCGCAGCACTGAAGCCAGGTTAGCCTCCGGGTTGCGAACATAGAGGAGAGTATCGTCAGCGTAGGTTGAGATTACGATTTTATATGTTGGGAAGCTAACTCCCCGATGCCAGTGGTACTCCCAAAGCGCACAAGCCAGTGGCTCTGCGACCAGTGCATACAGCAATGGAGAAAGAGGGCAGCCCTGTCTGGTTCCCCTGCTAATGTCAAATGGGTCGGATACGCGATCACCTAGACGAAGTCTGGCCATCGGTTTCCAGTATAAAGCTCCGATCATTTGCAAGAACGGTTTCCCAAGGCCGAACCGTCGCAGAACCCTCAGCATAAAAGGCCACTCCACGGAGTCAAAGGCCTTCTCCATGTCCAAAAAGATGGCGACAGCTTTCGAGTCCTGTCTGACGTGCTGGCTGGTCCCTAATACCGTGCGAATGTTGTAGGCGAGGTTCCTACCAGGCATAAAGCCGGACTGCTCCGGAGCCACTATTTCCGGAGCTATTAGAGCAAGTCTTGTAGCTAGAACCTTAGCGTACAGCTTCGTATCGACATTCAGCAGCGATAATGGTCTATACGAGCTGCAAGCACTAGGGGGCCTACCAGGTTTAAGAATGGTGACTATTAAGGTCTCTCTCATAGACGGTGGCATGTATCCTTTCTCGCACACCTCATCAAAGAGGGCGGAGAGATGCGGTATTAATTTATCTTTGAACGCCTTGTAGAACCCCACTGTTAGGCCATCCGCCCCAGGGGCGCTATGGTCTCGCATGCTAGCTAACACTTCCGATATTTCGTCTGCCTGTATGGGGGACATTAAGAGTTCCCGATCCGATTGTGACAAGAATGGCATTTGTATATGTTCTAGGTAATCATCCATGTCCGACTCCAGGTTTCCGGTCCTAGTAGTATACAGATCCGAGTAGAAGTCTCTGAACTCACTCATGAGCTCATCATCCGACGTGAGAACTACCCCCGTAGCTGTGACAAGTTCTGTTATTTTCGGGGACCGTTTGCTGTTGCGCAGCAGTCTAGCCAGGAGTGAACTCGGACGCTCACTCTCCCCATAAGTTCTTGCTGTAGCGTATTTACTCATATGGCAAACCTCCTTGTCTGCCTCCTCGTTGAAGTCTGAGACCAGGGCTCTGATCTGGACCTCTATAGAGGGGTCCGAGTCAGACAGTTGACGCTTCTCCAGATCTGATAGTTGTGACTCCAGGTATCTCAAGCGTTGGCGTATAGCCTTTAGAATGCTGGAATGTTTGGCCATCGCTACCCCACGTATGAAAACTTTAAACGCTTCCCACACTGTTTGAAAGCTATCGACTGAGCCAATATTTTTCTCAAAGAAAATATCAATTTCCTCTGCCAGTTCCCCTCTAAAGGCGTCGTCCAGCAATGAGTGCGGGGGGAAGTGCCAAGTGAAGGGAGGGATCCTACGTATTGGTGTCTCCAAGACCAGCAGTATCGGTGAGTGATCAGGGAGAGTACGTGCTAACACCGTGCAGGACAATATGTGACCAGAGACAGAATAGGAGGCCAGCCAATAATCAATCCTAGTGTGAATGTCGTGGTATGCCAAATAGTGTGTGTACCCTCCCCTGGCGGGATTTCTCTCTCTCCACACATCTACCAAATCCAACGACAGTAGTTTGGCCTGAAGCGTCACAGCTGCCGCAGGCGGTCTACGCTGTGGACCCGCAGATCTATCAAGTTCCGGGTCCATCACAAGGTTGAAGTCACCTCCCCAAAGCATTTGCGCGTTAGAGTACTCTCGGCAGCATCGCGCCAGCTTTTCATAGAACTCTGGAGAGTCATAGTCATAGTTTGGACCATAAACATTAACCATTATTAAATCGTGTCCTTTCCCAGTACATCGAGATATGAGATATCTGCCCTCTGGGTCCGCTAACACTAATCTCAGGTCCAACTTTGATATTGCCCTGCCAAGCTCTTATTGTGAAGCATTGCGCTAGTAACAGGGAGATGTGTTTCCTGTATGAGGGCTACGTCAATGTGGTGTCTCTACAAATAGTGTACCACTTTCCGCAATTTCCTGTGATCATTCAACCCACGTACATTCCAGGTTATGGCCCTGAGGGTTACCATAGTGTCTACAGTGTGCGCTCCAGCAGTACCAGACATCTGAGCCATTGGATTAGGAAGAAGTAGCGAGTTGCCATGATATAACTTTTGTACCTTTCGCCCACTTGAGGAACAAGCGACCAGTCAAACAACTTAAACGCCCATTCTCCAGATCTCCACCCTCTCCCACAGCAGACCCAGTCTATCGCCCACCCCACTCCCCAGAAACACCACCCCAACTCTAAACAACAACCACAGAAGTGTGCTTAACGTGCGGGGGCCTAGGTAGCCTCTCAGAACACTTGTGTAGCCCTCCACCCGCTCCCGCCATGCACAGTAACTTTAAATAGAGCAACATGTTCTCAACCACAATATTGTCTATTGCATGCGCCTTCTCTGCAGTCTGCACGCACATCACTGCCTGATTAATGTCCCCAGGTCTGGGTGAATCATCGCATAAGCCCAGAAGTGAAACTCGTGTGATAGAGTGTGGTAAGAGCAGGAATCAGCTGTGTGCAGTAATGCAACCAGATCATCTAACATCGCCATGCATTCCTCACCTCCCAAACCACTTATCTGAATAGTCAGTAGTCTTCCGAAGTGGGGACGGCTGTCCCCCTCATGTCTCCGGGGGGAGCTTTCAAGAGTCTTCCCGGAACATCCCAGCGCAGGCGCAAGGTGATCGTCTTTGCGGTGAAAGAAAAATTCAGTCCTGGTTGTCCAGTCGACTATCACTCCCCTCATCCTCAGGATTTCCTTCATTGTTCGCTTTCTGCTCCCTCGACCAACGCTTCATCGCTTGCTGTGGTGCTTTGGGATCCGTGAAGATATGTGAATGACCTCCTCTGTTGACTCGCAGCTTGGCCAGGTATAACAAGGCGTAATCCAGGCCCATCTCTCTGAGGCGCTTTTTGTGCAGAATGAATTGTTTACGCTCTTCCTGCACCTTCGCGGTGAAATCCGGATATAGCGATATGGTGGACCCTTCATACTGCAATTGTTGTTTTGATCTTGCCAATCTAAGCGCAGTGTCTCTGTCCCTATAGTTAAGTAGCTTTGCTATTATGGGGCGAGGAGGCGCTCCAGGCTGCGGGCGCGGGGCCTGCGACCTGTGTGCTCTCTCCACCGTGAACATGGCAGAGAACACTCCATCACCCAGAAGCTTCGTGAGCAGTTGTTCCACAAAACGCCCCATAGGGCCAGTTGATGTGCTTTCCGGAAGGCCCGTGATGCGTAGGTTGCACCGTCGAGAGCGCGCCTCCAAGTCCTCAGTCTTGTCCTGTAGGTACTGCATCAATCTCTCCATTCTTTTGTGCGCCGTGTCCAGGTCCGTTTGCGCCTCTTCGACTTCAGTCATCCTCCTTTCAGCCATATCGTGTCGCTCGGCATGTTTATCTAGCCGTTTCGCCATCCGGTCCATTCTGTACGACATAGCGTCCATTTTAGTGCCCAAGGCGGAGATGCTGGTCTGTAGGCTCTGCTCCATGGAGAGCAGCATGGCCTTAATGTCTGAGTCTGCTCCCTGAGCCCCCTCAGAGCGCGGCGTAGGGCCTTCTTCTGTTGTTGGACTCTGCTGTAGTAATCGTTTCTGTGAAAAGGGCAGCTTGCTTTGCGTTCTATCGCCTTTGCCCATCTCGCCGCTGGTATCGCACTGTTCTTGGGAGGAAACGTTCGTTTCGTAAGGTAGGCTGCGAAGCAAACAGCTGCTGGCCCTAGCACTTCGGCGTTTGTCGCTGCGACTCAAGCTGTGTCAGAAAAGGAATCTCAGAGGGGGACAATGCCTGACCTGTCGAGCCCTCATGCAGCCGCGGCGGGATCTCAGGAGCCAAGCGGGACGTCGGCCCAGGGCAGCCATGGCGTGAGCCACGGAGCAGGAGTAGTTTAGGCCGCCACACAGATGATTCCTCAAATAGCAGCCCGACCCCGAGTGTGTTCTCAACCGGGGGGGGGGGACTCGAGCACGGGCCCCTTTCCAATCGTCCCTGCGTTTAACAGTCCAGAGGCACGCCGCGTACCAGGCGCAATTCCGCCCTCCACTCTGAGAGCGCAATGTCTTACAGGTCTGCTTCCCCCAGTGGAAAGTGGCGCGAAACCGCCCCGACCAGGGGTTCGCCTCCTTACTTGAATTTGCCCCGAATCAATGTAATCCTGGCCGGCATCTGCTGTGTTCGGTCCCCCAAGGCGTCTCCGGGGCTGCAGTGAGCAGATTTGCACTGGTCCGACGTACTCGCAGGAGTCAGGGCCAACCACCACCCACCGGCGAGTTGGGCAGGGAGGAGGAGCTGCGTCGGGGGGATCTGCGTCAGTAGTCAATGGTGTGTGGAGCACCCGCGGCCTGCCGGAGCACACTCAGCAAGGTCCGAGCTCCTAGGTAGGATGTCACTGGATGGCCGGTACAGAGCGCCATCCGCAGCCGCATGCCGTGCGACGTAGCCCAGGCACCGGGCGCACTCGAGTCCGCTGCTTTGCGGCCTACCACCACGGGGCCGCCGCCAGAGCTCCGCGACGTCCAGTCACCGCACACTCACCGCCCCCGAGGCGCCCGCTCGATCTTCACGACCCGGGCAGTGCAGGGAAGCAGGAATGCGTCTTCAATCGTTGCTCTGCATGTATTTAGGAAGGATAATTAATAAGTGCACGGCGGAGCCGCGGGATCAGGCAGCCATCTCGCTTGCCGGCTAGCTCCGCCCCCATACATATATTTTTTTAATAGAATTTTAAAAGTATAACATTAATTGTTTTCAAGTAAATTGATATGAATTATTATATATGTGTGTTTAACGTTTTTTAATTAGGTTTATTTATTATATATATTTTTAATTTATATTAAATCTATTTTATTTTTGATATTTTTTAAAATGTATATTACATCTACGTTATTTTTTATATTAACTTTATTATTTAATATATTTCATATGTATTATTATATATCATACATATATACATATTTATAACATTCTATATTTTGTACAACTATATTTTTTACATCGATATCTTTTTTCTCAATATTTTGGTACTTACCTGTTTAAGTATAGAGAGTCGATATTTTTGCATTTTATATTTTTGCACCGACCACGATAAAGACAAAGACAACGCCAACTCTGAATACTGGATTGGGGAGAGGAGTTGGCCTAACAAATAGGTCGTCGACCTTGAATCTGGGAAACCGGGTTCGAGTCTCAGCAATGACGCTGAACATCCTGTGATTCTGGGAAAATCACTTAATCTCCCCCTGTCTAACAAAAATAAATGTGTCCTCATGTAACGCAACTGGTGCATTGTAAAGCGGTCTGATACCAGGTCAAAATCTTGTTATATAAAACTCTGTTAAAAAATAAAAAAAAATAACTGGGGTCCGTGGCTTAGAAACGGGAACCATGATTAGCCCCAAAAACAACATCTGAGCAAAAGGAAAAAAAAGACTGCAGAAAAAACTTAACAAGCACACTACAGCGATCCAAAATATAACCAGTGGACCCGCCCCGTACCTGAAAAAAGTAAAACACGACATGGCTCGATCAGCACAGCAAGTATTGACAGCAGCTTCTTTTTGTCACAACAATCACCTTTAAAAATATCAGTAGGGATAACACAACATGCAACACCAGTATCTTGCCCCAATAAGGACCATAGGCCTTCACCTGGGTGGCAGGTTTTAGCGAGGAAATCACAACCCTCGTCTCTAGTCGAGCCAGAAAAGGCCTCTGACCAAAATCCACCATTGCACTTAAAATCTATGAAAAATCCAGAGCAGACACAAATCAGGGAAGCCATAGAACAGCACAATGATGAACCCAAGTTAAGTGGTAAGGAGAATTTTCGGATAACACTTGTAAAAAAGGAAAAAAAATCGGACATAGTAAACATGGGCAAACACCCCCCCCCCAATAATGTCTCCTACCAACCTCAAGATGAACACCACAGACAAATGCAAGATCTAACCTTCAATCATAGGAGAATCAACCTATTTCAGTCAAAGGGCAAGAGTAACAGTATGGCTGCTGGCCAGGACCTTTTCACAACAAACTCAAAAGTTAAACTGTTATTTATCCTGGAATATCTTAGCCAAGGACCACACAACATCCTGAAAAGATGGAACATCCTAAACTGTTCAAGTCCATACCTGCACTGCATTACATTGAATCAAGTGACATAACATCCATTTAATTTAAACCCACCAGAGGCAAATAACCAGCTGAATCAACGTTAATTACCTTTGCATCTGTAGTAACAAAAGAGCAGGTAATACTAAGGTCTGACTACCATTTAACAAACGGGACATCAAACTAGTTCCTCCACCAGAACCACGGTACCCGTCAGTACTTGCAAGCTCTTTGGCCCCAACAGACAATATCAGACTACCTCCATTTTCAATATTAAAATCCGCTCAAAGTCGACCTCCAGCAAGTAACCGGCAAGAGGAAACAGAGGAGCCTAAAACCATGAAGGGTGACTGGGCCTGGCTGCCATCGGCCGTGACCAGGGGAAACTACGACTGAATTAGTGTGCAATCGGCCCTCTTTGTGTGTTTGTGGAATATGAATGGTCTTACCACGAAGCTCCAGTCTCCATGTGTGATAATGTTTTTAAAACACTACAAGGTCATATTACTGCAGGAAACATGGTCCGAAGTTAGCCTTCCAATAGAAGGATACTTGGAATACTCTTATCCTGCCCTGAGGTTGCTTAAGTTTGGTAGACCTAGCCTCCAAATCTACACAGCTGGCAAGCTTAACGCCAACATAGAGCAACTAACATTCAAGGAAGACAAGGGGCCTGATTCCGATCCTGGATATTTTTTTCCATACAAATAGGATTTGTAGTTTTTTTCCATACAAATTGTACAAGTCCCTTCCAAACCGTGTAGTACGATTCGTACGGGAAAAATACATACAGATCGGCCAAATCCTTACAAATCAGATCGGGAAAAGCTGTACGACACGGACTTGTAAAAAAGACCATACAAATTGTAAAAAGGCTGTCCAACCCGTCAAGTACGATTCGTACCAGTTTGTCAGCATACCATTTGTATGGAAAATGGCCTATATACGGGGAATGACTTGTACCGGGCAACGAAGCGAACCCCTATACGCCTCATACCCTGGTATGACTCGTTCTGGGGGTACGACTCATACCGGGGTACGGGTCGTATAGAGGTATGAGGCGTACAGGGGTCCCCCAACATGCGAGGCATGTGTATGGTGCGTACACCAAAATTGCCCGTGTACGCACCGTACCCCAAAATCGCCCGTGTACGCACCGTACGCCAAAATCGCCCGTGTACGCACCGTACCCCAAAATCACCCGTGTAGGCACTGTACCCCAAAATCGCCCGTGTACGCACCGTACCCCAAAATCGCCCGTGTACGCACCATACCCCAAAAATCGCTTATGTACACACCGCACCCCAAAATCGCCTGTGTACACACTGTACCCCAACATCGCGCATTTACACACCGTACATACGCGATTTTGGGGTACGGTGCGTACACGGCCGATTTTGGGGTACGGTGCGTACATACGCGATTTTGGGGTACGTTCGTACACAGGTGATTTTGGGGTACGGTGCTTGTATGGTGCGTACACGACCAGTACCCCTTCATCGCGTATGTACGCACCGTACCCCACTTTCCGTGTCATCCGTGCGCACTGTGCATATGCACAGTACCCCTGTATTCATGGGGTGTATGAAGCGTACATGGGGGGGTCTGTCTCGTACTGTTTTAGGGGCGTACAAGGCTTTTCCCGCACTTTTTGGCTCTTGTAAAGAAAAGAGCCGTACCGCATGCCGTTTGTACGAATCGTACTTGCCGGGTTGTAAACTGCTGCCGGGAATACATGGGAACGTCCCGTACAGAGCAATCCGAATCGGAATCGCTTGTATATACGAGTTGTATGGTCTTTTTTACAATTTGTATGGAGTGCGTCTATTTGTACGGATCGTACTTCCTAGGTTGTAGGGGCCTCCTTACAAGTACGAGTTGTATGGAGAAAACGCTCCATACCACGGTTTGTACAGCGTTTTTCCAGGATCGGAATCAGCCCCTGGATCTCTGGCATAAGGATCTGAAATTCCAAACCGACTGAACAACTGATCCTGATTTATATATAAACTTCACCAAGCTCCAGGGAGAAATAATCCAAGTTTGACGAGCTAATCCGGATCTTGTGTAATTTACTGAGTGACTATGGAAGAATTGCCTGTTTAATATCTGGTGACTACAACACAAATCTCTTCCAAGAACTCCTGGAAGAACACAAAGCAACACACCCACTCGCCTTGAAACAAGTAAAGCTCATTGGCTATAAATATAGCAAATTTGGCGAATACATGGTGCTGCAATGTAGCAATTTAGCATCTTGGATTACACAATCCTG
The DNA here is from genome assembly GCF_964263255.1 of Lissotriton vulgaris. Classification (NCBI taxonomy): domain Eukaryota; kingdom Metazoa; phylum Chordata; class Amphibia; order Caudata; family Salamandridae; genus Lissotriton; species Lissotriton vulgaris. Next base: position 77,255 of record NW_028244532.1, read on the forward strand.
AATGGTCACTTCTCCACGGACAGTCCTCCCAACTGGACAAGAACAAATGGCAGGACCCATTCCTTTCTTAAATATACTATCTGGAATAAGTAAATGCTCCCCCAAATTGAAAACGACACCATTGTTGCCCGAGGAGAAAGCGACCACTGACCCTAAGCGATTACTATAACATTCGATGCAGCAAGGCACGCCATGACAAGCCAGACAACAAGAGGAATCTACACAGAAAACGTTAAAGGGCTAAAATGATCCGATTCCATGATACCGACAATAATGACAAAATGTAGAGCACTGGAAGGCGTAAGGAGAGCGGATGATACCTCGCTCACTACATCATGAGAGTGTTTCTCGAGTCAAGTGCTCAAAAACTTCTCATGTACTCCACGACAAACCAAAAAAGGTAATACAGCAACAACTATGGATAATACAAACTCAAATCCCTATGTAATTCCGCACTTAGACAAGTCTGGAGGAATCAAGGAGAAGATCTCAAAAGGTACTTAGACGAGCAAACTTCCTAGTCCATAACTCCAGTCATTCTGGTTTCTTGCCAACGGGAAAACATATAACCAGGGAGGCCAAAGTAGTGCAATTGTTAGTGAAGATGAATGGGTATCTTTCTTAGCGACCCACTTTAAAAAAACGGAAAAGAAAGAAGGCTCATTGGTTGAACTTCTAACTTTGGGACCCCAGACCGACTTAAGCCAGCGGCAGTGCCCTTTCAGCACAATTCAAACTGGGATATCCGTGCAATCTGCAGAATCGATCATTAGAATGCCACCTGTAACCACCACTAAATCTCCATCCCAGCAAGAAGTGCCTCCTCAACCGGTACCCAAAACACTAGAAGCCTTAATGACTAGAACAGCACAAATCAGAGCAAGGTCAGTTTAAATGGAGCTCCTGGGCCAAACAGTTTACCTGAAGCCCTGTACAAACATGACACTGATTTCTGGGCGACAAATCTGGCACTCTTATACAGTTACTGCTGGACCAACCAACTGATACCGGAATCCTGGCGTGAAGCCATCATACACCCAATATACAAAGGCGGCTCGAGGTCACACCCTAAAAATTACAGGATGATCTCAATTTTTGATGTTGAATATAAATATTACGCCAAGTTGCTCCTTCAACATCTGATGTTTTGGGCAACAAAAAAAATCTTGTACTCTGCAATCAGACAGGATTTGTCGCAAAATCAGGAACCATCACAAACTTGCTTGCAACATCGATCCTGTTGGATAAAGCGGTGGCCTCGGGAATGTCAATTCACTGTTGTTTCGTCGACTTCATGGCCGCTTTTGACCATGTGCCCAGGGGCCAATCATGGTCCAAAGTGAAGAAATGGCGGATTCCATCTATATTCTTACAAGCCATATTCCAGCTACACACAAACACATGGGTTTATATAAAACTCAGAGACGGAACCCATATCTCCAGAAAGATACAAACCTCGCACGGAGTAAAACAAGATTGTGTGCTGGGGCCCCTTCTCTACAATCTTTTCATCAGTCCTATCACAGTCACCTGATGATGTCAACTCTCATCCCCTCAAGACTTGCCTGGACCAGAATCAGCAACCTGCTGTACGCAGATGACATGATCTTCCTCAGTCACACCAGGTTTGGCCTGCAAAGACTACTTGACCAGCAATCTGTCTACACCACCAAACTTGAGCTTGAACTAAACCTATTAAGGGCAATCACAAACGGATCAAGGAAACAGGCAGTACAACTGCAAAAGTATCGATAGAGCCACCTTATACAAATACTTCGGGGTCCGTATGGACAAAAGGCCCTTGTTTTTAACACACATAGAGGAGGTAGAATCCAAAGCCGTGACAATAAGTGAGCACTTACCAACCTCGCAAGGCAGCTATCCGGCCCAAGTTTGAACCCTCCAATAAGCGGTAAACACCCAAAATATAGAATAAAAAATATCAAAAGGACATAATATCGAATCAGAAATATCGAGAGGACAGAATATAGAATGGACATAATATAGGTGGAAAAATTATCGACATATAGATAAGTAATATTGAATGTCATTATATTGAATGTCATTATATCGAATTTCATTACATCGAATGTCATTATATAGAATGTTATAATATAGAATGTTATTATATCCAATTTTTTTTAAATTATATTATGTTAGTATATGTGTTAAAGGTATATAATTTTTTTTAATGTATGTTACAAGTTTTTTTAAGGTAATGAATTTTATGTTAATTCATTTTTGCGTATATTAGTTCTGTGGCGGGTTGTGGGTTTATAGGGGAATAGGGTGGGAAGTAATTTAATTTAACAAAAATAATAATGTATTACTTAATAATTTATTGTTTAATAATAAATATTGGTAAATCATTTTTGCGTATATTAGTTCCGTAGCGGGTTGTGGGTTCATAGGGGAATAGGGTCGGAAGTAATTTTGCAAATTAAAAAAGAAAAAAATATATGGTTAATAATTAATATTGCGAATTAAGTTAAGTAGTGTATTAATAAATATTGAAAAAGTTATTAATACAAGTTTTAAATTAATTGATAAATATGTAAATTGTGTAAATTGTTATTAATTAGAAAAATTAAATATGAATGATTAATAATTATTGTATTAATATGTTAATTATGTTGATTTTTTTAGGAGTGTGTAGAGTGTTTATAGGGGAGTATGGTGTTTATTAAAATATTTGAAAATAAATGTGTATTAATATTTATATAACATTGAATCAAAGTTATTTTATACTGTTATTTGTGTTAATTAGTTTATATATAATTGTTTTAACATTTTTGCTAATTGTGATTAGCTAATTAATTAAATGTTAATTATTTAGGTAAAATTATCAACATTTTAGATTATTGGAGGTGACGTTTATAGTGGAAAATAGTTGGAGGTAAATTAAGATCTAAATAATTAATTTCTTTTAAAGTTAATTTTAAGTAAATTGTAGGACCTGGTCTACTAAATTATTCCTCTACGCTATCCAACACTTTCCCTATTGTTGCACTCTCTGGAGTGGGAATAGTCATGTTTACCCCTATGCTATCCAACACTTTCCCTACTGTTTCACTCACTGGAGTTGGAATAGTAATTTTTACCCCTATGCTATCCAACACTTTCCCTACTGTTCCACTCACTGGAGTGGGAATAGTAATTCTTACCCTCCCACTATCTAACGCTTTCCCTACTGTTCCACTAGCTGGGGTGGGAATAGTAATTTTTACCCCTACGCTATCCATCGCTTGCCCTACCATTGCACTCACTGGAGTGGAATTAGTATTTTTTACCCCTACGCTGTCCAACGCTTTCCCTACTGTTGCACTGGAGTGGGAATAGTAATTTTTACCCTCCCACTTTCCAACACTTTCCCTACTGTTGCACTCACTGGAGTGGGAATAGTAATTTGGACCCGCACGTTATCCAACTAATTCTCTACTTTTGCACTTCTTGGATTGTGAATACTATTTGTATTCCCTTAGCTATGTAATGTTTTTAATTTTGTTATATTTAATGAAGTTTGAATTATTCATTAAAATAAAAAGTATTACTTTAATTAATAAAATTATGATACATTATGTATTTTTATATTTATATAATAGCTTTATTTATATATATGTAAATATATTTTTAATAATGTTTTAAATATTTTATCATTGAGATGAATAATTATTCTATGATAATATTAAGTAAATATATATATTAAACAAATGTTTTTTGCATTACATTTATTATTTTTACATTATTTTAATTATGTTTTAATTAATTTTGTTTATTATTTAATTACTTTTATATTATTTTTGTTAGATTAAAAAAAAATCAATATTTAAGTTGACTATATTTTTAATGTCGATATTTTGTACTTGATATTTTAGTACTTACCTGTTTGTAGATGGGGATTCTATATTCTGACCCTCGATATTTTTTAATCAATATTCTGGACAGTCAATATTCTGTCCCTCGATATTTAGTCACTGATCCCTAATAAGCGCATTGAAGGCAAAGATCCTTAATTACCTCTCCTATGGTGAGGAGATATGCTGGGGAAAGACAACAAACTTGTGAAGAAAACAACAACTAGACTATCCGAGCAAGTGTTGAAACTTCCAAAATCCTCATCCCCTCCCAAATATGACTTGAGTTTGGTCTCCAAGATCATCGAGCGGTGGGGGCCGGAGCCTTCATCAAGCTGTGTAATAAGCTATGTATGTCCAGGGAAGGAAGCTTGGAGGGTATACTGTGGCAGGAAATATCAACTAGTCAGCTTGGGGGATCATACCGAATTTATCTACATGATTGTTTAAAACTCCTGGAAGCTGAAGAAATTTGAATTTCTAATCCTCCCTAGTAGACCCTTAAACTGTTCATTAAAAGGAACGTTTGTTCCTGGTCCTTTCATTCAGACAGAGAACAAATGGTTCTGCGTAATCACGCCTGGACAGTGATATCAGGGTTCAAGGTAGAGGTAGTGGCGCCTTACATGTTATGTACCTATGCAGTGCATTGGAAAAAAAGATTTTTGGCACTTGTAATGGGAGAATACCCCTTTTTATACCATCTACCAGGCTGGCACCGTACAAGCAACAACACAACGTATAGGGGGCGCAGGAATAGTAAGGAAACAATTGAGCATGTGGTATGCCTCTGCCCGCACTGAATGAACAAAATATTCTGTTACAAGGCGAATGGAAAAAACTTGGTGTTCACTCCTGTCGACAAGCAAGCTTAACATCCATGAATCCAGATAACCCAATGCTGAATATTTGGTTCACTAAGTTTGTTGCAAGAGCAGTAAAAATGCTTACAAACTGTGAGAGTTAGTGAGCTAACGCTTGTTAATTCACATTGGGCAGCATTGAACATGCAGTGTCGTTATTGTCACTATATTGTACTTGACAGGGGCCAACCCGGTATTTTGCACATTGTTATGTATATATATTTTTTGCCTTCTTTCTCTTTTTTTGTGTGTGCTATGTCCTGTGTGATACAAAGTTTTTTTTCACCACCCTTGCGGGGATTCACCCACCTACAAATAGAACTGGCTTATTAGTGGAATTGTTAGTAACTCCTTCTTGTACCTGTCATCATGGGCGTGGGTTTCCCCTGTATTTTTGCCTTGACCTCCTATGTTTCTGCAGTGTGTTGGACTCTGGTCTAGATAATTTTGGCATTTTGCCACTGCCGTTCAGTGCAGTGCAAGTGCTCTCTTTGTAAATGATTGTTATGGATTGGTGTTTCCATGATTGCATATTTAAGTTACTGGTCAGTCCCTAGTACAGTGCACTGTGTGTGCCCTGGGCCTGTAAATCAAATGCTGCTAGTTGACTTGCAGCAGGCATTGTGCCACCTACATAAGCACCTTGTAAATGTAACTCAGGCCTGCCATTGCAGTGCCTGTGGGCAGTCTAGTACCGCCATGTCGACTTGGCAAGTGCATCAACTTGCCAGTTCTTAACCTTCCCTTTTCTTACATGTCAGTCACCCCTAAGTCAGGCCCTTGTTACCCCAGTGGTCAGGGTGCAATGTATGTGAAAGGTAGGACATGCCCTGACGTGTGGCATGTCCAAATAGTGAAATACTGCCAATTTTGTATTTCACTATTGCAAGGCTACCTATTCGCATAGGATTGAATGGGGAGTTTGCTTATAACATCTTGTAAGCCTAACTACCCCTGGGAACAAGGTAGGAAAATAAAGTTTAGCATGTCTGAACTCAGAATGTTTTTGTCTTTTACTAAGGGTATTTATTCATTCTGAAAATACCACTTTTAGAAAGAAGGTATTTTCTTGCTTAGCCATCTACCTTGCCTCTGCTAGGATGTTGATTGACTGTCTGATTTTGGAGTGTCAGAGGCTGTGGAGGTGCAGTAGCTCCAGAGAGTCTGATGAGTCAGAGCTGGGTTGAATAGGCCTGGGCTGCATTTAGAGTAGGGGGAGGAGATTTCCTTTCACTTGAATGAGCCTGGTCTGCCTTCCACAATGCTGTCTCTACCTCCTGCCAGGAAACTGCACCAGAGAGGATAGAACTGGTTTTGACTAAGCACAGGGCTTCTCTGCCACAAGAGGACAAAGGATTTTGTAGTATAAATATTGGGGCCCAGACCCCAGACTTTTAGATCACTTCTGGGAATCAAGGAGAAGAGCTGGAGAAGCTGAGGCGGAATACTGCCCCTGTGCTGTTTGCTGTCTTGGGTTGGTCTGCAGTGACTACTTGCTGCCAAGGAAAGGAGAAACAACTTTGCTGTTGCTTGTGTCCCCTGCTTGAGGAAGATCTCTAAGGGCTTGAAATTGAGCTTGCCTCCAGTTCTGAAGTCTTAGGGACACAAAAACTTCACCACCAGCTCCCCTGAACTTCCTTTGCTGGGAGTTCTGACTTTAAAAGGGGTGACTGCTGTTGTTTTGGACCTCCAGAGACTGTTTTACGCTGGGAGTTGGAAAATCAATGCAACACCGAGAAGCGTGATGCATCCGTACCTGTTTCCAATGCATTGCGGAAGAAGCCGTCGCTGCACCTGCCGCAGCTCAAGAAATCACGTCATGCCGCATTGAGTGCAACGATCTCTGAAGTCCGAGATCACCGCACCGATTCCGATGCAAGCCCTATAGTGCGGCTGCGAGATTCCACGCATTGTCCCAGATCGTCGCATCTCATTGAGGCACAAAGTATGTCGCATTGTTGGGGGACGCAGTAAGAAACAGACACATCACATCCCCACGCAGTAAGAAACCGACGCATCACCTCCTCTCCAGTAAGAAACTGACGCATCACCTCCCCTGTGCAGCAGTAATGACCCGACACATCACCTCCACCGAAGCAAAGTACTGACGCATCACCTTCCCTGCGTGTAAGGAACCGATGCATCACCTTACGGAAGGCCATTTTTCTTTGTGCGTGTGAGACGCATCCAAGACACTTTGGGCCCTATTAGGATGTCGGGCGGATCGCCACCGCCCGACATCCTTCCCCGCCTGCCACCCATTTCCCCCCTGCCATATTACTATGGCGGGGGAACCGCGGCGGACAGAAAGACTGACCGCCGCTTTTCCGCCCGGTCAAAGAGTTGACCGGGCTGAAAAGGGTTTTACATGATGGCGATGTTTGTTAGACACGCCATCCATATTAGGATGTGGGTTGGAACATGCCCACCACAGAAAGGCATGCAGGAATGTCTTGTGGGGCCCATTGGGAGCCCCCAGGGAATCCAGGGGAGGGGGGGTGCACATGGGGGTACCTATGGTACCCCCCTGCACTTCACTGTACAATGTGACAGGCACCGCACGGTGCCTGTCACGTTGTGCATTGAAGTGCGCAATGTGCATTTTTAGCATTGTGGCGGGCGGTGCTTTCTGCCACGCCCGCCGCAATGTTAATAATGCGGGATACACCCGCCAGTGGGGCGGGCGCATCCTAATGGCCCCCACGGGACCTGCCCCCTTATGGTGGGCGGTCCTGTATTACGTCAATATGACGGGCGGGCAAATTCCGCCCGCCATCTTAATGGAGCCCTTTGTGTGAAAAGTGTTTCATATGCAATTTGCTTTAAACTGAACTATTTCTATCATTTTGAAGTCATATTTTTATTACCGTTTTTGGATTTTTGTTGTTTGGTCTTGTTAAGTTTAGCTAAAGATTACTCATTTTTCTAAACTGGTGTGGTATCCATTTGTAGTGTTTTCACTGTATTACTGTATGTGTTCACAAATGCTTTACACACTGCCTCTGACATAAGCCTGTCTTCTCATGCCAAGCTACAAAGGGGGTGAGCAGGGGTTATTTTAGAAGTGTATCCCCCTTACCCTGACTCGAAGCAAGGGTCCCTTTTGGGCAAAGGTACCTACTTCTGCCAACTAGAGACCCCACTAATGACTATCGACCGCTCCTCTTTTTAACATGACATTAAAACTAAAGTGAATTATCACTGTTTTAACTGTGGCTTACCCACAAGGATCCCTGGTCCTATTGCAGCCCACATTTTAACCAGTATCATAGCAGAGGGATTTGTAATTCTTGAGGGTGTTGAACAGGTCTTAAATAACCAGTTATTCTCAACTATCATACTGTCCCATTACCCCCTATTCACATCTGACACCATTAGTATACCACATGGAGTATCCAGGGTTGGTTTAAAAAGTGAGTGAGGAAATAATGCAAGCAAAGATATAGAAACGTAGTTAATATTCTTTTTATTGCCTTGCAAGTGTACATATTTTTAGTAACTGACTGATACATGTTTTTATTGTTGTATGCTCACCACTGTAATAGTTTTTATTAATCAAACAATAAAGCAATATACTAGTCACTGCCTTATAATTTGACAAAGTGTATCATCTCTCACTGCTCGAGGGACTGGTGGATACCAGGGAAGCCTCCTGGGCCAACATATCTTGGAATATTAAATGTCTACATTTCTCTGAGCATCAGCATGACTGGGCGACTGTCTACGGTCATGCATTGGTGATAGACTCAATTACAGCAATGACATGCTTTTAGGTCAGCTAAAATACTCAGATTGAAATCTGAAGCTGCTCAAATGCTGTTTTATTAGCCAAGACGCAGCTCTGCACCCCAACACCAGTTACACTGGCTCCTGGTGGCACAGAGAATCTACTTTAGGCACTTTTTTCTTTGAATAAATGAAAATAAAATAAGGGCAGGTGCCCAAAACTTTATTAGAAGGACCACTGCCCATTTCCCTTACTGCAGATGCCTACTTCTACCATAGCTGCTGCACATTTCCACAACGACACAACTCAGAGAAATAAAGTGAAAGAAGGTAACATCTTCTTCAAGGAGGATTCTGGGAGTTCGCCTGCTGTGAACATTTTGAAACAAGTATTAGCAAGGATTAGCATTAGTTCTACCTATCCTGCTCACCTTGGCCAAGAAGTGCATCCAGCCAACAGTATTTTTCTTTATTTTCAGCATCGAGATTCCATAAATAGATGAACACCTTGCTGTATAGGAACTTACAAACATAACTACATTAATTATCCATTCAGTAATTTGCAGGGCCACTAAAATCCTACAACCCTGCTGCCACTGTGTTTTTGCATAATTATTGATTTGCCATATAATCCATCAACTGTTGCATAATTTCCCAATTTTAATGGAAAAAAATATTTTTCACTCAAACAGATCATAAATTACTAAAAATGCACAGACGTCGGTTGCTGTGCAGCGGGAAGCACTTGGCAAAAGTTGACTGTTCACCTTGCAGTTGCATATTGCTGTATTTGAGTGTTAAACCAGAACGAATAAGATTAAACATTTGTCCAGACAATCTTATTATGTTTATGAATGTCAAAATAATGAACTAATACTATTACTAAATGCGCCGCATTATGCCACATCATTTGTGTTTTCTTGCTCCATAATTTAGTAAACCCTTGCACATAATTTGGTCCTCCATTGCTGCGTAACTCTAGTGGCCCTGGTAATTTGGTGTTACTTTGTCTAAGGACCCATTATGAGCAGTTTTCCCGATTGCGCGGGTAGCACGTTCTACAATTTCAGTCCGGGGGTCTTTAGGCGGGAGGAGAACAAGGGGAAAGCAGTGAGGGGCAAGAAAATGCACGTGAATATTCACAAGGACATGTTGTACTTACTGAGCACACAGTTTGGTTTGTTCGGTTTCCATTGTCTGTTTGCTAGACACTGTATCGTATCACTTCCACTCACATAGAAGCCAGGATCACACTGAAATTTAACAGACGTCGAGACTTTGTATCCAGTTTCTAATCCAGACTGAAATGTTTCCTTTTTTCCAAAGATTATATGCCCATTTGCAACCTCAGGTTCCGGACAGCTGGCCCCTTGAAAACAAAGGGAATAATTAAAAATACCCTGTGGGTGGGTCATGTCGCGCCTAATACTGAATTGGTTAGCAGTTTGCCATCAGTCTATATCAGACAAGCAGAAGCCATTAGTACAACATAATGACTAGAGTATTCTTATTCCTATTCCCACCTTTAGCGTGCACATTTTGAGAATGTAATTTGAATCAGATGAAATAAAACCCAGAAAAATCCTTCGATATTGGAACACAAATTGATTTTTTATTGCTGAAGGTCTGGGACTATGCCCATCGCTGATGTCCTGCCCGAAACATTGCTGGGTTGGGGAATTGTACATTTAGGGTGTAAAAGTGAAACAGTGATAATTGGATTAGACAGCCTGCTGAGAGTAGTTTCACAGCCAAAGTTACTATTAACTGCTATTTATTAAATGCCTGTTCTATTACTGTATGAGGATGAATTACATCTGTTTATTACCTCCCATAATATGGATATTTTATTTGTTACAGAATCTTGGTTACATCACTCTTTTAATCCAGATTTTAAATCTGCAACTCCACAAGCCATAATATTACCTAACATAACCGCAGATATAAAAAAGGCAGCAATTAGCAAAACTACCTCAGGATCTCTGTTTCAAGAGATTCTCCCTTTCCATTCGCAGAATCATTTCTCTTTAAGTTCTTCCACCACAGCACTTGCTCTTTCTGGTGCACTTCTCTATCCAATTTTACCGCTTCTTTCATGCTTACATTTTCCACTTTTTCAGTATTTGTAATATTCATTTTTTGTATTGATGAAAATGCAGACTAGTGATCAACTCCTGTTTAGAACTACTATCCACTTTTGATTTCAAGCAGAGAATTGACCAAGAAACACACCGTGTGGGTATATCTTGGATGCCATTTGTGCTCCAAGTACTTTACTCGAAGTCAATCAACCAGTTACACTGGGTTGGCTTGACCACCCTGATATACCTTTCTATTTGCTCCCCTTTGTTAATCACATCATTTCTCATGCTCCTTTACTATCTTCACAGCCATTCAATTCCTAGATAACTATTGAAAATGTAACAGCTGTGCTTGTATATTCTAACTCTTCCCTTTCTTGCAATAAGATGCACTGCATTGAGGGTTGTGCAGAAGAATATGACTCATTGATTGCATCAACATTTAATTTCATTATCCCACTCACGAATTTTAAGTTCAAATGCTTCTATCAGTTCTCTGTTGTTTTAATGAGTTAACACACATTAAATGTGGATGTGAGTGGCTCTTTCATGGCACCAGAATTACGGTCCAGAATCAAAACCTGACTATATTGCTATTGCTACAATGAGAGGGTGGGTCTGCACACCTATTGTAATTCAAGTTAACTATTAGTTCAACCTTAGTGTGAGGGTTGTGAAGGTGTTTTGCGTGCATACACGTGAATCTGGGAGAGTACCCTACTCCCTGAGCGGTAGTTCATATATCAAATAGAGTCCTTGGAACCCAAAGACTGCGTGTCGCACTGCTTATTTGGATACTAATGCCAATTTGCTTACATCCGAATGTTCTCAAAGTTCTGTATAACAATGATACACAATAATCATGAAGTTTTTCAATTTCATTAAATTCATTTTCTTTTTTACTTATGTAGCATTAATTGTAAACAACCAGAAAATATTTGGAGTGTTAAAGTCACTGAACATAAAAGTCACTCCCTTCTCGATTCTGTTGATCCCACAACAGTAATGGAACAGTTATTAATAATCAAATCACAAATTAAGGCTTCAAAACAAATTTGAAAAGCAAAACCCAATGCATTTCGGGTTCATACAGAACCCTTCATCAGTGGATGTTCATCAAGAAAACAAGTATCATATTATCATTCTCAATATACACAATATTCAAATTCTTCTTGAGTAGTCACATCCGGATCTATATCACAAAACATGATAACGTTCAATATACAGTTGATTATGTAGAAACAGTTGTTACCATATACCAATAGTGAACGGGCTCAAGACTTGCATGCGAGAAAGAACTAGCAGATAAGGGAATGGAGATTTAAGAACTGAAAGAAAGAGTGATCTGATTCAACGCCACCTCAAATTGCGCAGTCGTGCCAAAAGAAGCCCATAATGAAAATTCCTAAATCAAGTGCCCCTTACGACTGTGAAACTGTGCAATGCCGGCAATGCCGGCTATAGTGAATATCGTGAAGTGACGTTATAGGTTGCAAATACCTGAAGAAGGCGCTTAAAGAGGCTCCACCTAAGAGTAACTAGAATATCAAAAATGGGTTGCATCTCCTAATTTAAAAAAAAAAGAAGAGGTTAACCCGCCTATATGAGTGTTTAGCCTTGGACTATAGATACGGGGATTGGCCGTGGCGTTCACACGTGACTTCAGTGTGACACCCGGCTATGCAACGACGCTTCTTTTGAACTCACGGGTGAGTTTCGCTATGTTTAAGCCTTCGGTTTTTTAATTACTTGCCATTTTAAATACACTTGCCCATAACACGCCTTTTTCCTGTTTATTAATTTCTCTGACCCAGACTTATGGATATACGGCTCTTCTGTTACAAACTCGGGCTTGTAAGCAGCGCTCATGCCCAGAGGTAAGATGTTTGATAGTTTGGTGATTACGATACCACGAACTCACCATCCCTGGATTCGGGAGAGCTCACATTTGATTTATTACTTCTATAGGACCCTGTCTCTTGGAACACACAGACGAAAATACTTTTGATGTGACTTTAATACTCAGCAGGTATGTTGTCTCTAGTTTGTCCTCATATAGGCGGGTTAACCGCTTCTTTTAAAAAAAAAATTAGGAATTGCAACCCATTTTTGATATTCTTGTTACTCTTAGGTGGAGCCTCTTTAAGCGTCTTCTTCAGGTATTTGCAGCCTATCACGTCACTTTACGATATTCACTATAGCCGGCATGGCAGGCATTGCACAGTTTCACAGTCGCTAGGGCACTTGGTTTAGGAATTTTCATTAAGGGCTTCTTTTGGCACGACTCCGCAATTTGAGGTGGCGTTGAATCAGATCACTCTTTCTTTCAGTTTTTGAATCTCCATTCCCTTATCTGCTAGTTCTTCCTCACATGCAAGTCTTGAGCCCGTTCACTATTGGTATATGGTAACAACTGTTTCTACATAATCAACTGTATATTGAACGTTATCATGCTTTGTGTTATAGATCCGGATGTAACTACTCAAGAAGAATTTGACTAATGTGTGTATTGAGAATAATAATAT
>NW_028244533.1:0-73464 GCF_964263255.1 Lissotriton vulgaris
TTTTCAGACATCCACTTTCTTCATCATTATTAACCATGTTGTGGCAGTTTCGCCCATAAGCAGTCAGCACCTTTGAGCTCCCACCTTATCTGCCAATGTGTTGCTTCCTTTAATCTCTTCAACAGAGCGTTGTGGGTGCCACTAAACTTAGCAGGTGTCTCAGTTTTGAGGGAAAAGCAGATGGCGATCGCACCAGAATAATAAAGAAGGTGCCATCCAGAGCTCCTGAGAATGAGTTTTCCTTGGGGGGGCCAGAGCACATTACACTGGTGACAAGGATGGGATTCTGGCAACCCACCGCTTCTGCCCCCTCGCTGCGAGCGTGCAGCCGAAGACCAGCCTGTTTAATGCGCCGATATCAAAAAGAGCGCGAATCGCGATCGGAATCGCGTGGAGGGTCGCGGGCTGCCCCAGCGCCGTGCCACGAAGACTGAAGCCATGCGAAAGGGTGATTCTGGAGCAGCGACTACCCTTGTGAAAGGCCGTAAGGGAGACTGAATCAGGCACCAAAGATAAAGTCCCACGTCCTCCCGGCGGCCATCTTATCTTAGGATAACTCTGGCTCTCACCCGGTGGCCATTTTGAAGTCAGGCAATTACATAAAACTTAAAAAAATCTGTGAATTCCGGCGAATAAAGCCTCGCCCAGCCTGGGGAGCCTGAATCTCTTCTCAGGATGTCAGTAGAAGCTGATACTTCATGTCCAGCTGCCATGGGATCTGCCCAGCAAGCCCCGCAACTGCATCCAATGTTGCTAGGAGTGTCATATCTGTGCCCACCAGAGCCTCTAGAGCTAACATCCGGGAACAGCATTGGGCCCAAGTGGAAGAGCTGGGCTGAGGATTTCGAGGACTTCATGATGGGGTCCCAAGTGCAAGACTCCAAGCAGAAACTGATAGCCCTGCGACATTTGATAGGGAAAGATATCGCACAGATCATCAAAGAATTGCCTGCTGCCAGCGCTACCTCATATGAATATGTTAAAGGAGCTCTAGATCAGAAGTTTCTCCACAACTTAGAATACGAGCGGTACACGTTCAACCTCGTGTCGCAAGAGAAGGACGAACCAATGTGTGACTTCATTGCTCGCATTCGGCGCCTAGCCTGATATTGCGAATTCGACACGTTCAACATCGAAGACATTTTGCGACTGTGCATTATTGAAGGGTGCCAGTCAGAATCACTACGCCGCCAACTGTTAAAGAAACACTACACGCTTGAAGAAATAGAGGAACTCACTCGCATCAACGATCAAGCGGAAGATCATGCCAAGAAGATGGAAGCCAGCAAGTCCGAAAAAAAGGAGCATGCCTTCCAAATGCAGTCTCACACAGACTTGAAGCGCCGTTCTGACCGCTGCAAGTCGGGAAGACTGACACAGACCTTCCGTGCGACCTTCTCGCGCAACAGAACCCGCAGCTGTCGGACAAGCAGACCAGCCTCAAAATGCTACAGATGCGGACAGGACTACCCGCACTCAGGACAGTGTCCTGTCATAGGAGAGCAGTGTCACGGCTGTGGAAGAGAAAATCACTTCGAAATGGCCTGTCAAACGCGATGGTCGGAAGTGAAGACAGCCAAGTCAAGCTAAGACACTCGCCACCATGCAAGAGCAGTGAGGGGAAGGAAAATCCGCTCATCCAGTTAATCAAGGTCGAGCGCCCAGTCAGTTAACTCATACAGAACCCGGAGGTCGACGTCCCGGGAGTCATCGTCTCCCACACCTGTCTTGCAGGACAGCGATGAATACGTATAATATTGTAAATAGTTTTTAAAATGGTATGAAATGTTTTTATCTCTTTGTATGATTTTTAACTAAATCAAATAAAGATATTTTTGACTGACTGACTGAATACGTGTGCATGGTGTCAGACCCCGACAGACTGAAGAAATACCCAAGGTCGAACGTTCAAAAAGGGAGTCACCCCACCAAGTTTGTACTAGACTCAAGAGCGTCCTTGAACTACATATGTGCCATGGAATTCCAAAGCATGAAACCCCAGCCAAAACTGGAACCGGCTGCTGTTCGAGTCTACACCTGGTTGTCCAGGAAACCCCTACCATGCCTGGCACAGTTCCGCATGACTCTAACCTATAAGGACCGACAGATCCAAGCTCACATCCATGTGATCGAGGGCCCAGACGCAGCAGATTGCCTTCTCAGTCTGCCGACAGCAAAACGCCTCAAACTTGTCGAGCTTTTATATACGGTGGATGACTCCCCAGACATTGTCAACAAGTTCCCAAACCTCTTCAAAGGTCTTGGAAAGCTCAACCAGTTCAAAGTCAAACTGCACGTCAACGAGCGAATCTCACTGATAGCACAACACCACAGGAAGGTGCTGTTTCATCTGCAACAAGCAGTAGATGACGAGCTACAGGACTTGCTGAGGACAGATATCATCGAACGATCCACTAGGCCCACTCCCTGGGTATCACTGGTAGTGGTAGTGCCCAAGAAGGGACAAGACAACAAAGTGCGCTTGTGTGTGGACATGCATGCCCCAAACACGGCCATTGAGAGGGAACAACATCCCGGACCTCATTTCAGTGATATAATTGCCCGCCTCAATGGGGCAACTGTTTTCTCGAAGCTGGATCTCAACAAGGGATACCACCAGCTGGAACTGCATGAGATATCCTGCTACATTACCACCTTCACCACACATCAAGGCCTGTTCCACTATAAACGCTTAAACTTTGGAATATCCTCAGCTGCTGAGATATTTCAGGAAGCTATCCGGCGGGTAATCCAGGGCATCCCAAATGCCTTTAACTACAGTGACAATATCCTGGTCTTTGGGGAAAATCAAGTGGAACACGACAAAGCCTTAGACCGAGTGTGTCACGCCTTACTCAGTGCTAACCTCACACTCAACCCGGATAAATGTGAGTTCCACAAGTCCACAGTAAAATTATATGGACATATCTTTTCCAAAAACGGCATGAAACCAGACCCTGAGAAAGTGTCTGCCCTTGTGGACACTCCACAGCCACAGGACATTAGTGACCTCCAATCGTTCCTGGGGATGGCAAGCTATTGTGATTCTGGCTATGATGGATACTATGAGAGCCAATGCCGACAAAAGTGACTCTCAGGCTTTGGTGCTACTAGATCTGTCGGCGGCGTTTGACACGGTCGACCATAAAATCTTGTTGGACCGTGTCAGACAGGCCGGCATATTGGGTTCTGCCTACAACTGGATTAAATCCTTTCTTGAGGGCAGAACCCAAGCTGTTCGCCTTGCTTCTTTCACTGCTCCAGAGCTTGCAACTTCATGTGGAGTCCTACAGGGCTCATCCCTTTCCCCACTCCTGTTTAATCTTTATCTCCGGCCTTTGATTCATTCCTTAAAAAACATGAAGGTTACTACCTTTAACTATGCGGACGACCTCCAGCTAGTTTTTACCCTGGACAGTTCCACTGATTCCATCCTTCAATTCCAAACCACTATGCTCCATATTCAGAGCTGGATGGACTTAAACTATCTGAAACTCAACCCTGGCAAGACTGAATTAATCTTGCCTGGGAAGAGCGAACTCTCCTGGGGCCCTCTTTATTGGCTGGTGGAATTGGGTCCCTCTCCTGTCCCCTCTTCATCGGTAAAAAGTCTTGGGGTCATCATTAACACTGACCTCTCTCTTAGAGGCCAAGTGGGGGCAGTGGTCTCGTCCTGCCTATTTCAGCTGTGCAGGATCAGGAAAATTGCCCACTTGCTTACCCACTCTGCCCTGATACAGGTTGTGATTGCTTTGGTACTGTCCCGCCTACACTTTTCCAACTCCATCTACCTTGGCCTTCCCTTGTGCCTACTCAAGCGCCTCCAAATGGTACAAAATCAGGTCGCTAGGTTAGTTCACAAGCAACCTAGATGGCTTTTTGCTGGACCTTTGTTGGATAAACTTCATTGGCTGCCTACTGCCCAACGCATTGCCTTTAAGTCAGGATGTATACTCTTTAAAGCCCTGTACGGTAGTAGCCCCAAATTCATTAGCTGCCTAATAGCAAGGCACGCTCCTCTCCGCAACCTTCAGTCCGCCCATCTTCATCTCCTGTCTATCCCTACCTTCAAGCTCAGACGCCAGGGATTGCTTAGGTTCTCCTACCTCGCCCCTAAACTCTGGAACTCCTTGCCTTCAGCAATCCGGATGAGCGAAAATCACTTGGTGTTCAGAAGATTGCTTAAGACCTGGTTGTACGAGCAAGCTCTTGTGTAACTTCCCTTTGATGTGACATCTGCCTAATCAGCGCCATGAAACCTCAGGGTGACCGTGCGCTTTAAAAATTCCTATTAAGATAAGATAAGATTGTGCTCTCTACATCAAGGATTATGCTACCATCAGCTACCCGCTCAGAGAACTGCAATTCCTGTGGTCACCGGCATGTGAACACGCGTTCAATAAAATCAAGAAGGCTGTGAGCACTGCTATCAATTTAGCATACTTCCACACCAAAAGAAAGACCGAAATCACTGTGGACGCCAGCCCTGTCGGTCTGGGCGCCATCCTGGCACAGTATAACAATGAAGCAAACCAATGTCATGTTGTCACTTATGCCAGTCGCAGTCTCACTGACACGGAGAAGGCTTACTCACAGCCCAAGAAAGAGAGCCTCACGGTTGTGTAGGCCAGTGAACACTTTCACCTGTTTGTATATGGGAAACATTTCACACTCATTACAGACCACCAAGCGCTTATCACCATCTTTGGCAACCCACGGGCGAAGATGCCCCCACGAATAGAAAGGTGGGGTTTACGCTTGCAAGACTACATTTACACCATCGTCCATAAGCCTGGAAAGGCGGAAAACCCAGCAGACTACATGTCACGGCACCCACAGTCTCACACCCTAGAACGATGCTCTGTAGCAGAAGAGTACATTCACTTTGTCATTGACAATGCCTGCCCTCCGGCAGTGCCACTAGAAGCTATTCGTGAAGCATCTACTCAAGATCCCACAATTAAAGCCATCATGGTCCGGATACGCACCAACTCATGGAGACATCTATACGACAGTCACCAAGATGCCGCTACGAATACTCAAGAACTCGTGGCGTTCAAACATGTCTGCGAAGAACTATCAATCAGCACAGATGGTTTATTGCTGAGAGGAGGGAGGATAGTCATTCCTCAGCAACTGCGACAAGGGGCATCAACTTAACTCACGAAGGGCACTGAGGAGTAGTAGCCACCAAGAAAGCACCCTGGGAACGCGTCTGGTTCCCCTCACTTGATCAAATGGTGGAAGCCACACTTAAGGACTGCGCCTCATGTCAGCTAGTGAGTCGAGATGAACCGCCAGCCCCTTTGCAGATGTCTGAACTACCAGATGGGGTGTGGCAACAAGTGGCTATTGACTTCATTGATCCGTTGAAATCTGGCAGATATTTCATCGTCATTATGGATGAATAGTCTTGCTTTCTCATTGCGCATCAAGTATCCTCCACCAAAGCGACGGCCGTCATCCCCGTCATCGATGAAACGTTTGCGGTATGGGGAATCCCCACAGGAGTAAAAACAGATAACAGTCCACCGTTTAACGGTCGTGAATTTGCTGAGTTTGCGAAACATCTCAACTCTAAACATCGGAAAATTACTCCCTTGTGGCCTCAAGCCAACAGTATGGTTGAACGATTCATGGGGACCCTCAGGAAGACAGTTCAGCAAGCAGAACTCGCTCACCACGACATCCAGCAAGCTTTGAATGAAGTGTTGCGAGCATATCAGACCACGCCACACAGTACCACGAACCAATGCCCTGCTACCTTGATGCTTGGGCGAGTTCCCCGCACGCGGCTGCCCGCTTCAAACACCGTCATGCAATCCCGAACTGTGACCACTGATCATGATACCCTGGTGAAGCTGGACTAGGAAAAGAAATCAAAGATGAAGGACTATGCTGATCAACGCAGGCATGCGAGACAGACAGACATTGAGGAAGGAGACTCTGTGCTGGTGAAACGCGACCGTAGAACAAAGGCAGACAGTCGATACCTCGCGCAACCGTTGCGGGTCTCTAATCGGAAAGGGACGATGATCACAGCTGAGTCTGAAGGCAAACGGATAACTCCAAACATATCCCATTTCAAAAGATACAACCCATCTGCTCACACTCGAGTCCGGGACTGTGGCTCTAGCACTGACTCTTCGAGCCAAGGAGGGAACAGTGATGGACCGCGTCCCAGCTCAGCAAGGCTTGAAGATGCCAGGGATTGCCACACTCCTAAGCAGGCGCGAATCGGCCGTCTGCGACGAACAGCCAAGCGACCTGTTCGACTCATTGAAGAACTCTGAGAGACAGTAAGCATTATTGTACAAAAGGGGGAGGTGTTGTGTCGCCCTGCCTCACCCTGATGTTGGTAAAGGGCAGGCAGAGGCAGAAGGGTATGGGCCGTAAGTGATGAGGGAAAGGCAGATGGCGATTGCACCAGAATAATAAAGAAGGTGCCATCCAGAGCTCCTGAGTATGAGTTTTCCTTGGGGGGGCCAGAGCACATTACACTTACCATTTACCTGCAGCCGGCCCAAACACAACATACCTTACAGAGATGCCCATTCATCATGTAACTGTCCCTGCTTCTTTATAACACTTCACTATAACACTGTGTTCCTTTAAATAGGTAAGTATACCTTAATAGTTGTTCTCTCTTCATGCTGCCCAAATCCTTCTCAGCTTAGAATATCTTCATCAATATTTTATTCACCATCTAGAGCATACTTGTCTGTCTCCGTTGACCCATTTAAAAAATTGTTTTCCTCCGCAACAGGTGTGCTTTCACAGTATCTGATGAGTTTTTTCTCGACTCTTTACTTGGTTGGACTCTACCTCTTACGTTCTATCATTCATTTTTAGGTTAAGCCCAGAGTCAGCGAGCAAGCGCTGCTCTAGGGAAGATCTGGGGGAGTTCAGTATGGGAGAGAAGACCTGCCCACTCCCCCGCCCATATTTTTCATTGTCTTGTTCTTTGTCCTTCTAAATGCCTCCTTCAGATTCGTTTATAGGCTTGTTAGTCTCTCCTTAGTACAGCCATGTCATCATGTGTCTCCTCTCATTGCTACTGGCCCCTTAACTTTGAGTGTTACACGGTACATGCTATTTACACGGGGCGGGTGCAATGGAGATTCCCGCCTCTCCATATCTCAGGTGTGCAAAACTCCGCCACCCAGAGGGAAAGACTGCAGTGGAGGTGAAGCAGTAATGGCGGAGTGCGGAAAACGCTGAGAATGCAAACCAAATATTTTTCTGAACCAGGGATAAGGGATTCGCAAGTTTTCGTCAGCTTCTGGGAAGCCAAGTCAGCGTCTAGCAAGGAAATTCTCTGCCGAGCGCGGCAGAGGGACGTAATTTCTGCCTCACCAATTGGACATAACCGGCCGCAATACAGCACCTTCTTGACCTGCAGAATTGATAGGAGTGGATCGGAGACAGACGGCCATCCCATGCGGATTGGCGCTTCGCCCAGCCAGGTACCTGAAAAACTAAGAACTAATTGTGTTAGCCTGAACTCTTAATGCTTTGTGAGATTGAATGAACAGCAGAAACTAGAGTGGATTAGAGACATTAGAGCAGAAGCATCAATAGCATCTACAGCTTCAGGCAGCAGCCCAGTGAAAGGGGGGGAAATAAAAAAAGAAAAATATACAGTTTGGCGCTAATAATTTTCTCTCTTGCCCTCCAGCTTATAAAAGGACATTAATAGAGTTGCACCATTTAGAGACTGGCAAAATATAAATATACTCACTTATTATACTACTGATCTGTAGCTGTAGGGTGGTGTTTAACACTTTTTTTACATTGGGTGTACGGGCAAGCAGTTGGTAAAGTAAAATAATTCAAAGCAGGATGGGAAAACATTTAAGACAAGTGAATGCGGTGGCAAGAGTGGATGCAGTGACAGGAATGAAAGCGAAAAAACGTAACATGCTGGCTAAAGGGACATCAGCCCCGGCGAAAGCCCCAGATGCCTCAAACCGCTCCGGATTAATCTCAAGTTCAGAGAGCTCCACGGAAGAGCTGACTGAGTCACAACGATTACAAGGGGAGGAGGATCCCATCCTAGGAACCAATGGAGTACATGAGGGGCTGAGCGAACCCCCCTCTTCAGCAAGCAACAAGGTTGAGTCAAGAAATTGTAAAGACTTTCCGCTGTTTGTCAAAAAAAGCATTCAGCCTATACAATCCCCAGCAATTCCATTTCCTCTGCAGGCAACTGCAATCCCGCCAGCAACACCAGATGAGGTTGTAACAATTGATTCCTTTGCAAGGCTGCCTCACCTGTAGCCCCAACACACTCCGTTTCATCCAATCGTGGAGAAGAGAATACATTACCCTCTCCAGTAAATAAACCTGCCGTTGTAGATCCGCCATTGCTCCCATATCAATCTTCCTTAGTAATAAATAGCTCAGAACAACAGCTAGAAAGCTCGCAGCGATTACAGGGATGGTCTGGTATATCCCTGGAGAAGGGCCAGGTATCATCAAATCAGTCGAGCAAGAACAGGAATAAAAATTCTCAAGAAAATCCGGAACTGCCATCCTCTAGGGATAATTTGCAACAGATGGAAGTGAAAGATTTGCTCAATCTTATATTGGAGGAGATCAGGAAAATGAAAATGTCCCAGGCACGTGAGATAGCCGTTCTCCATCTCAGGCTTGAAAAAATCGAGGAATCAATCTCTTGACTCTGCCTCCTCCCACAAGGCTTGAGGAGGCAGAGTCAAGAATAGCTCACTTGGAAGACCAGAAGAGCTCTACAATACAGAAAATCAATGAGGTGACGGTAAATAGGATCGCCTTAGAGACCAAAGTAGAAGAGTTGGAAAATCATTCACGCCGCTCAAATCTTCATATCGTAGGAGTGCCGGAAGGGAAAGATGGTACCAACACCCTTCGCTGGGTTGAAACAGTGATCAAACAAAAAGTACTTTCTGACTTCTCTGGGGATCTTACAATAACCAGGGCACATCTGGTCCCTGTGCATCCCATCCCGAATTCCAAATACCCTTGTACAATTCTAATTAACTTTGCCCACTACAGAATTAAAGAAAATGTGTTAACTAAAGCAATTCAGCAGAAACAGTTTGCTATTGAGGAGGGTACTAAATGTTAGGATTTTCCTAATGTACTTCGTGTTTCAATGGGGGATATAGTTAAACAAAATATACGCTCTGATGATTGGGACGTCCAAGCCATAGAGGCTCTATTTTCTGATTTTAAATATTATGCTGCCTTTGATGCTGAAAATTTGTACTTAGATCTGCAAATTATGCTGACTTGTTTTGTTACCAACACAATGGTAATCATTTTCTGCACAAAGCAAACACATTTAGGAATATGGTTAATTACAAACAATGGGAACATTGTCCTTCTCCTGTTGAAGGCAGCTCCAAAACTCTTTTGAACTTTTTTTCCTACTTTACTGATTTTATTCAATCCAACCCTGGTGCATTTTATTTTAAGATGACGGAGAAGTCTTTGTCTAAAGCTAGACTTTTCTGCACTAAATTATTGTATTCAAAGTCTTTTATCGACCAATTGGCAATAGTAGGCTATGAGCTGTGCAAAGATACTCTTGATCTTAAATCTTTTTGGGGTTCTAAAAGTTGGCAAGTGCAAGGCACTGAGGCTTTGCATCGTGCATGTCTCATCCCTAACCATATGTTGTTTCTAAATTCGACTATTTCACAAACCACCTGCTTTGGATTGGCTACGTCTAAAAAATTAAATGCTCCTTCTATTCCTGATATTCCAAATGGAATAATCACACCATTAGGTCCTTTAGTTATTTACAGTCTGTTACAAAATTTGTCCTTTAACATTTCCAGTTTGGATACCAAAGTTGGTTATTGTGGCAAGAAGTGCAGATTCGTGCCAGCATCGTTTTCTGGGTTTGGCCCCTGACCATACAAAGGTTAGGGTGGATCCCCGTTTTGAGAGTGACCATTCTGTCACTAACTATTCTGTAGGCAAGCTTTTTCAGAATTGGCTTAAAAACTCTACCATAGCGTCAGTTAAACTCCATTTGCCTAAATTGACTGACGACTTTGACTTGAATGACTTTGTGAAAGGTCCTGCAACTGGCAGTTCCAAAAGATGGATATATGCCATTTACAACAAAGTGTGGAAATTGAAGCCGCTTCTAGGTTAAGGGCTATTGATGAAGCTAATTTAGAAAAAGTGCTTGCAGTTGTAGATAATAGCATTAACACACTTTCTTACCGAATTTACACATTAGATAATATAGTTTCTTCTTTCGTTGATATTGTGCAAGTCTCATTTTGGTACCATGGTCAAAATCAATTGCGTTCTATTATGCAGTTTGCATGGACTTTACAAAAGTTGAAGGCTGGGGAAGTGCCTTGGGACTATATGAACACTTCTTCGCTATTTTTACCATTTAATTTGACTGTTAAGCAACAATTTATGTCAATGAAAGATGCAACATTTTTACTATTGCATATTGAAAAGTTAGAATCTTTACCGTTTTCTGTGGCCGAAACAAATTCTGCAGTGTGGCTTATTCATGGGTTAATAACGCTACCTATTCCACCGTTTAAATTCGAAGCATGCATGAAACATTATGCCAAAGGCAGATATGAACCATTAGGTAGCGCATATCTCCAGGAAGTTTGGTCTCTACCCTTTACCTATAGGTGCTTGAGGGAAGGAAGGAGGTTTATTTAAAAGGTGAAGATTGCACTACCACACCCGATCACTCATTGGTATGTAGGAATATACAATTGCACAGCTCTTGTAATTCAGAAGCCCCGAATTTGGCCTGTATTTTGAAAAAGGTACACCCGCCCTGGCTATTACACCGACTTTGGCGTTGTTAGCAAACAGTAATTATTTACTTTTAAATAATGAAGATTGCTGTAGTATGCTGTCAGGGATTCCGTACATAGTGACTGTCTCCCAACGTGTAGTCTGTTGTAAAAATGTTCTGTTCCCTCCTCCGCATGGGAAGCTCGATATATCCATCTGGCCTTCCATTCCGACCTTGAAAGCAGAGTTCAACAAGATGAGTCGAATAATGGCTCTTTTGTCTCAAAAAGAAGTCGCCCTTACATCCGCACGTGAAACATTCGTCTTTCACGTAGCTAACACTTGCACCGAGGTACATGCCCTTCTGAATACTGATCTCCCCCTGCATTTTAGAGCATTGATTCACACTATATTCAATGCCTTGTCGAAAACAGGCTTGGCACACTTTTTTAAAGTAGTAACTTCTGGCCTTGTGACTTCATTCCAAACTATATTTGGTGTGATACCGGCATTTTTTCATTCTATTTTTTCCAGCCTCTTGGGCTTGGCTGCCGGTGTGCTGCTGGTAATTTGCTTGCTCAAAAATGGTTGTACATTCTGTGCCCCGGCTGCTCCAACTTCGTAACCGAATGCTTGAGTACTATGGATTGCTGCCTCTGGCTACTTTGAGTGTGGCGTATGGTTTATCTTTCCGGTTTTTGTACTTTACATGCGTGCAGCCAGTTATCCACTGCCTGGATTGCAGTTTTGAATGGGCTCTGGATTTGTGTCTCTGCAATACGGTGTCTCCTAACCCGGATTATGATCTACTAATGAGTCCCTTAGTTGCTCATGAACTAGACTGTTCTGGTGTCGGGATTATTGCCTGCCCAGCGGCGCATGGAGTCCTAGGCAATTGGAATATATGGACTGCACCCCATGACTTCCTGGCACGCAGTTATCTCGAAGAACACCTGAGTTGTCCTCCGATGGTGCTAGAGGCTCCGGCTGTTGAAGAACATGTGTGTTCTTTTCCATTACTGAATTAGATGGCTGAAATGTTCACTGATAATACCGACTTACTATTGTAGGTGGTTGCACGCACTGTGCCTATACTCTGTTGGATTGAAGTTATAATTTTTTTTCTGCTTCATAGACACGTACTGGACTCATGATTTTTTTTCCTCGCCTTCATTTTTTCTGTCTAAGCATTACATGTATTAGAGACTATACACCCCTGTTGGGTTTTGAATTTTTTTGTGGTTACTAATTTGAAATTTACTCCCAATTATCCAGTTTGACTAAATTTTGAACTTGGTTCTGTCTCATTTGAACTTGAACTCTGCATTCTAAAAATTGCCCCCCCTTATTGTGCGTTCTCCGATCAAGGGTGGGTGTAGTGAGGGCTGGACCTTGTTTGCGCACATTGCTATATTAACATTGGCTTATTAGAAGTTTAAACGCCATTTTACCTTTTACTGCTTTTGCACAAGACACTGAATATAGCTGTTTGTTGTAAGTTAGGCTGTGTGAATTATTTCACATGAGAAGGGCTTGTTTTCGGCATACCTAGACTTACATCGCGACCCTAGTCTGCTCAGTGAGTGCTAAAGCCGCCAAGGCTATCATAACAAGGTAGCTATTGTTCGGGCTGATCGGCTTACGTTTTAGACATAACATACATGCAGCTGCAGTCTATTGAGATTCTGGTGCCATTAATATTGGACCGCAGGCATGATTTCAGGCACTTGGAAGAATTCTGTTTCCAGAGAGACAGAGAGCTTTTGCAGATCCTGATGTAATTCACTCCTGCTAATCTTATTTGTATTTTGTATTTGTATTTCCGGTTTATATAGCGCCAACTCACCGGCAGGTCTCAAGGCACTTTTGACCGAAAGGAAACAACATCTTACTCAGCAGGATGACCAAAGGGGGAGCGTGCTTAGGCTAAACTCAATGCCTCTCTGAACAGAATTGTTTTCAGAGACTTCCTGAAGCGAAGGAGGTTTCCCTCTTTAAGGAGGCACTCAGGTAGTTTGTTCCATATTTTAGGGATCAAGATCTTAGAGGTATGGGGTCCCCCACACAAGTCTAAGAGACCTTCTATATTTTATAAAACATAGTTCCTAGCTAGGGAGGGTGATATACTAGGTGCCAGAAGACCTGTTTTCACTATCATTGAAATATGATTTCTCCTTTTGTGTTTTATGGAATTGTAACAATGCTGATCATATTATTTCTAATCATATGTCTGCTTGTGTTAGCAAGGATACAGCATCTTAGAGCATGTTGTTCAAATAAACATTGCAACCATTCCCGTGTCTCTTTTATTCCTGCTGTGGCACCCTCATCTACAGACCCCCGGGACCACGCACACAATTCAGCGAAGACATCGCCAACTTCATCAGCCCGCACGCCCTCCTCTCCGCTGACTACATCCTCCTCGGGGACCTCAACTTCCACCTGGAGAACAACAACGACCGCAACACCACCACCCTGCTGGAAAACCTCGCAAACCTCGGACTCAAGCAGCTGGTGACCACCCCCACCCACTACGCCGGACACACACTTGACCCCGACTTCTCATCCAGCAAGGACATCACCTTCAACCACGCCACCGGACTCCACTGGACGGACCACAGCTGCGTCCACTTCAGCTTCAGAAGGACCACGATCCACCACCACCAGCAACAGGTTGCACGCAGAAGCTGGAAAAAGATCTCAGCCGACCAGCTCGCGGCTTCCCTGAGCAAGAACCCACCCACCAGCGCAACGAACCCCAGCCAAGCGGCCACCAACCTCACGAAGTGGATCAGCGACTGTGCAGACGACCTCGCCCCCCTGAGGACCGCGCCTAGCAGACCCGGCAGCAAGAAAGCCCCATGGTTCACCGACGAACTCAAGAGCTCCAAGAAGAACTGCCGAGCCCTCGAGAGAACCTGGCGCAGAGACCCTACACCGGACAACATGACTGCCCTCAAGCTCGCCACCCGAAAACACCACCAACTGATCCACGCCACCAAGAAAACTGCATTCAAGGAATGACTGGACAACAACGTACACAACAGCAAGGAACTCTTCAACATCGTGAAATAGCTCTCCAACCCCAACGCCGGAAACAACGACATCACACCTTCGCATGACCTCTGCAACTCCCTCGCCTCCTACTTCCACAACAAGATCGCGGACATACACAACAGCTTCAGCACTCAACCGACGCACGCCACGACCGAACCACCGCCCCCCACCACCACCCTCCGCGCCTGGACCCCGATCAGCACTGAAGACACCATCCGCACGATGAACTCCATCCACTCCGGATCTCCGACCGACCCCTGCCCTCACCACGTCTTCAACAAGGCCGACGCTGTCATCGCACCCCACCTGCGGGACATCATCAACACCTCCTTCGACACCGCTACCTTCCCGGAGAGCTGGAAGCACGCCGAACTCAGCGCTCTACTAAAGAAGCCATCAGCCGACCCCACCGACCTCAAGAACTACCGCCCCATCTCGCTGCTCCCGTTCCCTGCAAAAGTCATCGAGAAGACCGTCAACAAGCAGCTGGCCGCCTTCCTCGAGATGAACGGATCACTCGACCTCTCGCAGTCTGGCTTCCCGGCCAACCACAGCACCGAGACTGCCCTGATCGCAGCCACTGATGACATCCGAGCCCTGCTTGACAACAGAGAAACAGCGGCCCTCATCCTCCTAGACCTCTCCGCGGCCTTCGACACTGTCTGCCACCGTACACTAGTGCAGCGACTCAGCAACGTCGGAATCCAGGAGAAGGCACTGGAGTGGATCATCTCCTTCCTCGCCGGAAGGACACAGAGAGTCCGCCTCCCGCCGTTCAGATCTGAAGCCACCGAAGTCATCTGCGGCGTTCCTCAAGGCTCCTCGCTCAGTCCAACCCTCTTCAACGTCTACATGAGCCCCCTCGCAGACATTGCACGCCAGCACAACCTCAACATCATCTCCTACGCCGACGACACCCAGCTGATCCTCTCCCTCACCAACGACCCCGCCACCGCCAGAGCCAACCTTCACGAAGGGATGTAAGAGGTAGCCGAATGGATGAAGAACAGCCGCCTGAAACTGAACTCTGACAAGACGGAAGTCCTCATCCTGGGATCCTCACCCTCCGCCTGGGACGACTCCTGGTGGCTCCCGGTCAACAAGAGAATCACCTTCCGTCTCCTCACCCACGCACACAAAGCCCTACACAACCAAGGCCCAGGATACCTCAACAGCCGCCTCAACTTCTACGCTCCCAAACGCCAGCTTCGATCGACCGGCCGCGCCCTCGCCGCCGTCCCCCTCATCCGAGGAGCCACCACAGGGGGACGGTCCTTCTCCTACCTCGCCGCCAAGACATGGAACTCCCTCCTGACCCACCTCCGCCTGACCCAGGACCACCTCGCCTTCAGGAAGCAACTCGAGACCTGGTTGTTCGAGCAGTAGCGGACCCCCCTCCCCTAGCGCCTTGAGACCCTCTGGGTGAGTAGAGCGCTATATAAATGCTTTGATTGATTGATTGATTGATTGCTTTGAGAATAAAAAACAAAAGAGTGTTCTTGATTCCCATCATTCCAGAGTATAACCTAAGTCGCATGTTCTGGGTTGTCTAATCATTGGTTCTTTTGCTATAGGACGAAGAGGTAATGTGACATTGATGCTAGTCGGTTAGGGTTTCTTGGTACTGAGGTGAGTTTGTTGGTCCAACACAATTCACCGAGGTCCTGGGTCTCTGTGCACAGTTCTGTGTCTGAGCTGAATCCCTGCAACAGTCCAAGTCCACTAATACCGGGTTTTTAATTCAAGCTCTTGACTTTGTGACAAATAATAAAATACCTACCTTCATTACCATGGTCGATGCCGAAAAAGCATTCAACCTGGAAAATTGGAACACACTTTTTTTCGGTTTAGGTAAATTCGGAATCCCTGCTCAAGTTTCAAATATGCTCAAAAATATCTATCAAAATGCTCAAGCCCGGGTGATAGTTAATTGAGACTTACTAGTGACCGCAGAAATAAACCGCAGCACTAGACTAAAGGGTGTCCAATGTCACCCCTACTTTTCACTTTTTTCATTGAACCCTTTGCTGTAAGAATCTGGGGAAATCCCCTAATTAGAGCTCCTTGCGATAGGATGTCTAAGTTACGATTATTTGCTGACGATATAATTATGTACCTCTGCCCGGATAAACAGATCTCCTCTGCCCGGATAAACAGATCTTGGAAGAAGCTCTTTTAGAATTTAGTAAATTCGAACAAATATGAGGCTATAAAATAAACCAAAATAAAACGGAGATTTTAATGCTTAACACGGATTGCAACTTTTTACCCACAATTTTAAGAACCCAGGCCTTGAAAGAAGAGCCAATCAGATATTTGGGTATTTATGTCTTGTGCCACATAGATCAATTATTTAATCTGAACTATATAGCTGGTCGAAATAAAATTAAAACCCTATTAGACAAGTGGTCCCTTCTGCCATTGACTTTGATTGGTTGTGTAACACTTTTAAAAATGTCAATTCTTCCACTTTTAATATTTTTGTTTGTTAATGTACCTATAAAAATCAATGCTAATATTTCAAGGAAATTGACTCAATGTTCAGGGAATTTGTTTGGAATGAAAAGGCGTCAAGGGTTAAACTGCCCATACTACAATTAGAGATAAATCAAGGGGGGTTAGCCTTACCAAACATCCATACCTACTATGAGGCTGCATTATTAGATCTTATAGCTCGCTGATGACCAGATGGACACATATTTTTGTGAAAGAATGATTGATGAGGCCGGCACACAAATTCCAGTTTTTCTAAAAACATTTAAAATACAAAAAAAGTCCCGTTATAAGACTGTTCGTGACTATTCTGACCGACTCCAGTCTTTTTTTAAACAGGCAACGTTAAATTAGAGGAATGTAGGGGGTTTGGCCTGCATATTCATTCCAGTCGTCTTAGGAGATGGAAGGACATTGGCTTCGAGAATCTGGGCCATTTTTTCATTGGAAATACAGTGATTTCTTGGGAAGGAGTGATATGTAGAGCAGGGAATCGAGTTAAGCCAGGGTTCTTTGAATATATGCAGATCATAAACTTTATTAAGAAATATAATCTCCTGTTAAGCGGGGTTCCAATTGCCCTGGTTAATTCTCTATATAAAGTAAACTTAAAGGGAGTGGGAAATTGGTACTCCTTAATTATGAAACATAAGGTACTCCCCTTGGTTGATGAATTTTTGGGAAAAATAACTCGGGAGACTAATTTGTCCTTCTCTCATCAGGAATGGCAGGCTATAGCCCAGGTAGGAAGCAAGGCCCTGAGAGCAGCTAATTTTAAAACGATGACCTCACGGTGGCTCGCTTATTACACTCTGTTAAAGCTAAACAAATGTCATCCGTAAGTGAGTATTAAATGCTTTAAATGTCTCTTCCATGGCGAGGGAGACTGGCTCCATATATTTTTTACATGCCCCAAGCTTGAAGCCTTTTGGAAAAAATTTTTTTTAGCAATGAGCCAGTCAATCAAAAAAAAGATCAACCCCAAGACAGAATTGACTCTCTTCGGGCTCTCTAAAGTTAGGTCAGATTTGACCAAAGCCAAAGAGATGTACATCTCAGTCTGGTCTACAGTAGCACACTCATTAATTTTCCAAAATTGGAGGTCAGAAGAGATTCCATCTTATCCTAAATGGGTAAATAAAATGTCAAGAATAAGGAGATTTGAGGAAGTATATGCTAAACGGGTTGGGGCCACAAAACAATTTGCAGTGGTTTGGAAGTTTGTTGACAATTTGGCTGTATTATAGGAATCTTAGCACTTTAGCACATCGCACTTTAGAAAACTTAGCACTTTAATGCATTACACTTTAAGCCCCGAATAGGGGAAAAAAGTTTTGTACTGTAATAATTCCAAGACTTTGCACATGAAAAACAAGTTGTAGATAATCCAACTGATTTTTCTCGTCATCTCGATGATCATTAGGCACTAGTCACTTTAGGGAAGTTTAGGATGTGGAAGGTGCAATTGCTTTCTTGATGTTTATGAATATATGTTGTTCCGGACTCTCTGTTTCATTTTATTTGAGGATGTGCCCATCCCGGTTTGAAGGGGTTCAGCTGTTAAATGTATATATTATATATGTGTGTCAAATTCGGATGCATGAGGGTTGTTGTTTACTGATGACCAATGCTATATTATTTTTGTTCTCTGCTCTGTAAAAATAAAATATTAAAAAAAACATGTTATTTACACGGTCAGCACTATTTTCTTTACAGAGATTCTCCCACTCCCCCCTTACTCCTGTTGTCCATGCCTTCGCGATCCCTTCTCCCCCCGCTCACACTCCCGTTGTCCGTGCCTTCTCCTCCCTCCCATTGTCTGTGCCCCCGTCCTCCCTCCTGTTGTCTGTGATTAGTGCTGTTTGCAATGCAATAAGTCTTGCGTAAATTAGAGTCCTATTGCATTGCAAATGCTTGTTTACACAAGCTACAAGCTAGTTTAGATATCAATAGTGTCAATAACACCCAACATTTGCACCTGAATCTAACATTGCAGCCCCTCAGACACGCCCATTCACAAAAGGAAAAAGGAGTTTCATTAAGTACCCCTGGGCGTAGATCACGTACTAGTGGTACAAGTAGCTACGCAAAGTGCACTTCGCACTACACGAGCTATGTGTAGCTAAGTGAACTGCGTAGTGCACGGTGCAAAATGATGTTCGCACTGATTGCACAGTGCCGGATGCTTGCCCGCACCATGCAATCAGTGCTAACCGCATCTTGCACAGTGCAAGCAGTCGTTTTCTGCCGCTCGAGTAGATTTCTACTGGAGTGGCAGCTTTCTCAAGGCGGACTGGTAGTTTCTCATCACGAGCGGTCGAAAGCATGCGCGACCACTCGCAATGAGAAACCTGATCACCCCGCGTTGAGAATCTCGCCGGGAGGTTTATTTTCCACACTCACGATTGGCAACTTGATGTTGCTGATCGCGAACAAAGAAAAAGTCTAGACGGGATGTAATTTTACTCGTTCGCGGTCGCCAACTTGATGTTGAGGACTGCGAGCAAGCAAAACATGACTGCTACGCTACGCGTGTTTGCACTGTGCAATTCGCGTAGTGCGAAGTAGCGCAAACTTCGCAAAGTACGCGAGCGTAGTGTAGTACTTTGCCTAGGGTTAGCATTAGGTAGTGGTGTGGGAGGGGAGGGCTTCTCCGGGAAAGGCTGTGTTTTTGTATGGTAGAGGGCGTGGTTTCTGCTATTGCAGACGCACCCCTACTCACTCAGGTGTGGTTTAATGCTCATCGGGCTCCGTACTGGAATGTCACCGCATGACATCACAAACCTCCCTGCAACGGAGGCAACGGAGGCAGCATAGACAGCGGAGCATGAAGTTTTGGGGTAAACGGTCCTAACTAACCGGGCCTGGAGGTAGCGAGTGCAGGGGCGGTGGCTGTTGAGGAGATGGCCTTGGAGAATTCCGGAGGTCAGTGGGGAGAGGGAGGAATGCTGCCACGGGGTGCAGAGGGGCAAATAAACATGTAAGTGATATGGCTGAGGAAGAGGAGGGCAACATTAAGGGCCAAATGTAGGTGATCCCAGTTTACCGACTCTTAAATACCGAATCATACCGATTCGGTATTTAAGAACAGGTAAATGGGATGTAGGTAATTTTTTGTTAAAAATTACCAAATCGGTAAATTTTGGTAATTACCGAATCGGTATTTACCGATTCGGTAATTGCCCTTTATCCCTTTAGGCCTGGAGGCCCATAGGAATGAATGTCAATTACCGAATCGGTAAATACCGATTCGGTAAAAGGTGGAAACATTAAAGGGTGGCAGGGTGTCACTTTGACACCCTGTTGCACCCCTCAATTGTGTATGGGTTCACATGTTGCAGACATACATGCCCTAAGGGCATGTACGTCTGCAACATGGCACTGTTGGAAAAGCAAAAAAAATACTTTTTCAAAGGTTTTCATTATTTACCACCAACTTCTAGTTGGTGGTAAATGACGAATCCTTAACTGAGGAATGCACTCACTTGAGTGCCCCCTACATCCTGGATTCGGTAATTTACAGAATCGGTATGTTAAGAATTCGGTATTTTACCGAATCCTTAAATTACCGATTCGGTAAAATACTGAATCCTACAAAAATGCCACCTACATCTAAAAATCCCAATTCCGGTCGGTAACGCCCGAAATTCGGTAATTTCAGCCGTTACCGACCGGTATTGGGTGACCTACATCTGGCCCTAAGTGAGGTGGAGGGGGTATTCTGCTGGAATGTAGCGAGTGAGTAGCAATCGCCTATTGACCTTGTCCAGCCAACAATCCCCTGGGACCATTAGTCCTCTTCTCCTGAACAATGCCTTTACCGCCCCCTGGACCCGTACCATCAGCCCGGACTAGAAACTACCTCTGACGTCCCCTTGAGAAATTGCACCACCCTCTGACCTTCCTTGGACCAGTACCTCACCCCCACATTTGACTAAGGTTTGCAAGCCTCTTTTCTGGATTAACCATCCCTTGAATGGACCATTGACTGACTCTGTGTCACTCTTCATTCGTCTACATCGGCTTACCTCATTCCCTTTGGCAAGATGTGCACTTGCCCTAAATCAGATCACCCATCTCCACCCCGCTCACCCTGACCAGTGTACGTCTTTCCCTCCTGTTTCACGTTTCGCCTGTGAAGAGAACACACGTAATACTGAATTTACTCTAGTTATGATGGCCTGAGCCAGTCACAGACTGTCACCCTGACCGCATCTCACAATTTGTCCTTCCTGGCACTGGCGTGTTACACCCACACAAAACACTCCCGAACACATCAGCATTTTTGTTTAGTTTATTAACAAATATAATGAACTCTAAGCTTAGACTATAAGAAAGGAACATACAAGCTTTATAGGTCTTTACAAGTAAACCTATTGCTGCAGCCACATCACGCCCTTGCATGCAGCTGTCAGGCAAAGAAGAAACCGTGGTGAATAATGAAGGTAGCGAATGATTTAAGAAGATAAGCATTCTTAATGTTGGCTGGCGTACTTATTTTTTTACGCCCATCATCCTGATACCTATGAAACACAAACACTGATTATGATATTTTAGATCATGTTGTGTTTTTATCAGCCCTCAGCCTGGGTGAGCCTATGAAAGTAAGAAATATAAACTCTCACTTATAGTTGTTTCATCTAATGTAAGTCGCATGTGAATCTCCCACATTTTAGGCGCTGCTTCAGCCTACATCGCACTCAAAGTGAACACATTTGAAAACGTTTGTTAGCACATTAAACAGCCTATTGAGTGAATGGATTGTGCTGCTTTTATTTTTTGAAGGAAGGTTTTTGTGTTGTATAAGTGAGGCATGCTATAGATTTTCACGGTAAATGCTTCTCATTAGTGGCATTTTACTTTTTCTTTGAGAAATATACCTTTGAGCAACAAAACAATCATTCAAGTTGGAGGTAATAAGCTTCCTTGGTTGTAGAGATTTTGTATCCCCCAAGCACATGTATTGATTGTCAGGTGATTGGCGTTCACTGTTGGTGAATGTTTAGACTTTTTCAGGCCTAGTGTCTTGCTGGGAAAGGAGAAGGACAATTTAGTGCCAAAGCTGAGTGAAGCTTTTCTGACTAGGGATTATCATGTGAGGTAAATGATTTCTACGTTTTCTGGCTCTTGAGGGAGGTGCTGTTTTTATTACACATGAGCTATGTTAGCTTTTCTTCTGTCCAGCTGCTTTTAGTCAAGCGGCCGCGATCTTTTAGGTGATTGGTATTGGTGGGCATCGTTAGAGGGTGTTCACATGGTGAGTCTTGACATGGACTTCTCGGCGTGCTGTGGTCATGCGCTTTTAAAGCATCTACTTAGGAGTGACTACTTATGTTGCCCGAGTTGAAAAAGTAATTTATTGGTTTCAGTGCTTGCCTCTGTCATGATCAAGTATAACCCTAGGAGTTTTAGTGCAGGGAGGAAGGACAGAGAGGACAGTGGTATTCTATAGCACATTCCACAGACTAACCCCTCAAATGTCACTGTATGAAGAAGGCGGTGGTGAAGCAGGCAGGTGAGTTGATAGTGCATAGGCAGAGCCTACCAAGAGGGCCATGCATAACAATCAATTAGTTTGAGCCGCTCCCTTGTATTCTTTTCACTGTGATATTCAGTTATTTGTAGACAACTGTGGACTGGTCCAGCAGGGGTTGCACATCAGTGTACAAATCAGAGTTCAGCGTAGGCTTGTTATTTTAAGACTTTTTTTTATGTTGGTCAGAATATGGAGCTTAACTAGATAATAAGGTGGCTGTAGATTTCATAGGATATTCAAAGAACCTGGGGAACTGGGTTCGAGTCTCGGTAATGACGTTAAACCTCCTGCGATTCTGGGCAAATCACTTAATCTCCCTGCACCTAACAAAAATGAATGTGTGTCCTTATGTAACGTAACTGATTCTATGGAAAGCGCTCTGATACCCGGTTCGGTTTCGGGTCAAGTTCGCGCTATATGAAACTCTAAGAAAAAAAAAAATCAACAATCGGACCACAAAACTTTGCTCTCGAGGATACACTTTCTGCTAGAAATTTGATTCAGACCAAGATCAACCTAATTCATTTTCGAGAAACTTTCATTGTTCTCCAGGTATTACAAAATGTCTGTGATGTTATTTCAGGCTGTGTGTCTTTTATTTTATGGGTTTTTGTTTTTGCTATTGCTACTATAGTAAATTGTCGGAGATGTAGTGATTTTATTGTTTGCTGATCACGGCATTTGCCCCCCTAATGCTTAATACTGATAGGATGCATGTGAAGCTACTCTAGGAACATCACTTATACCCCGTTTCCTTGAAATGCTGACTTTGCTTTTCTTGTCAAAATGCTGCCTTTAACACTGCGGATTAGTGATGTGTTATGTTAAAATCAATTTATAAAGCGCTCGTACGCCCGTGGGCTTCATGGCGCTATAGGAAGTATGAAGAGTCCGAACAACATAACACTAAGCTAACAAAGGCTAATGGTAGGCTTGAGAGAACAACCAGGTTTTTAGTCCCTTACGGAAGGTGAGCAAATCCTTACTCTGCCTAATCGATAAGGGGATGGAGTTCCAAAGTGAAGCTGCTAGATGGCGAAAGCAGCAGCCGCCCTGTCGCTTCCTTTAAAAGCGAGGCACCTCCAGTAAGGATTTTTGAGCAGAGCGCAGGCTTCTAATGGGAGTATATTTAGAAACCAAACTGCGAATAAAGGCAGGGCCTTTATCTTGCGTGGCCTTGAAGGTGATACAGCCAGCTTTAAAGGCAATGCGTTGGGAAATCGGAAGCCAGTGTAGCTTTTCTAGTCCTGGTTTGATGGAAGACCATTTTGGCTGTTGTAAAATGAGTCTAGCCGCCTGGTTCTGGACTAATTGAAGTCTCTTTGACAGGCCCACTGGAAGTCCCAGGTAGACGCTGTTGGAATAGTCCAAGCGGGACATGACCAAGGCAATAGTAACCTGGATTAAGGCAGACTGGGTGAGTAAGTGAGCAATTTTTTTTATTTTCCTCATTTGGAAAAAGCTTGCGGAAACCACGGCACCCACCTGGGTTTTTAAGGACAGGTCCGTATGGAGCGTGATCCCTAGGCTCTTTACAGCAGTGGACCTTACAGGAGAAGTGCCCAGGTCTGCTGGCCAGAAGTTGACACTCCAGCTGGATAAACTGTTCCCGGGCAAAAGAAGTTCTGTTTTGCCCGGGTTAAGTTTTAAATTAAGATGCAGCAAACTGCAACTGCCTTGAAACAAATAAAGTATATAACTATTACAGAGGAGCTGGTGCTGTTTTGTTTCTATGGTTTTATTACAATCACCAGTTAAAAAGCACCGTGCACAAAATGTAACTCTAAGAAAGCAATACACTTTCTACAGTCTCAATTGCATTTATTAATCTGCTCTACTTTTAAGAATGCCCCCTTATCACCTAAGAGCGTTCCGACCCTGTTTACAAATATCTGATATTTATGTCGGTGATAGGCTACTGAAATAACAATATGCCTTGGCATTGACTGTAGTGTTCCCACAATTTACATACATTTTCAGCATTCAGTGTGAAAGGTGTAGTCCTTTGGCAGTGTTTTTTAGAATGTTGTTTGTGATCTGCATTCCATTATGCCTTCCCACACATTACATTCCACAATATTTTCACTAGTTACTCCATGCTTTTTAGGTCGAGCCTGGGTAGCACATGTGCTGCTCTGCGAGGCATGCTGTATTCAGGTATGGACTTGAAGCTCTGCCCACTCTCTGCCCATATTTTGCATTGGCTTATGTGATTTGTAAATGCTAGCTTCTGATTCGTTAATAGGCTTGTTCTTTCCTCCTTAAAACGCCTTGTTTCATTTTGTTAAACATCAAGAGAAGATTCCAATACTGATACTCTACTTGAAACCTAAAAATTAGCAAAAATGCATAGACCACAGTTCAATGCATCCAGGTGTGAAGAAGAACCCAGCGGCGCCAGGGGAAAACGCCCAATGTCTTCGGATTCACCTGTCTTAGAGTACAGAGACACGGGACACTTCTTGATGACGTCAAAGACCAAAGTTTATTGGCTGCAACCAGGAACAGAGGTCTACGAAGCACACACGGGTGGTTCGCTAGAGACTGCACAAATTCAATGAGCGGAGAATGGTCTTTTATGCCAAAAATCACATTCCAAAGGTGGCATCGATTACATACAAACTAGCCAATCACGTGGTGACATTTCAAACATATCGCATGATGACAATCCCACTTTCCGTTGTCCAGCCCACCAGAAATGACCAAGCACATTCCAATTTCTTGTTCGATCAGGCCGGACAAACCTATCATAAAACCTCAACCCAAATGAGTGATTATGTCGTAAAGGAAGGAGCAGAAACAGATTGGAAGCAAGATAGAAAGGTGGATGCAGTGTACCGTAAACTTCGGCATGTCCTGCTCTTTGATCTTTATCTGACCAGCTGCTATCAAGGAACTAGCTTAGCGAGGTCAGCCTCGGGCAAGGGAGTCAGTTTGGCCAGGTCATTCAGAAGTCAGCTAAGGTGTACGTGTCTCAAAGACTTGCTCGGCCGTAGTCATCGGCCTATGTGAGGGCAACCACACAAAATGGCTGCCACACACAAAATGGAACCCGAAGGTTCAAACGAAATCCCTAAATACATAGTGTTCTCATTGATCAATGAATGCGAAAACACTTGTACGTACTGCATTCGTGATTTGCGGTCCACTGACACCAAAATCGTCTATTTCCGACGACCTTTATTGAACGGGTTCGGAACACCGAACCACAGACCCTCAATCTACAGAACTACAGGCCCTCCTTTTGCCCTTACATAGGCAACAAACCCAAACCCATGTTAATCTGAATCTAGGTCTATCATCATCAGATCATCGATATGTTGCTGTAGCATCATCCTAGTACTTAGTACCTCTCTCTGGACAGGTCTCCTTGCACACGAAGTAGCACAGAGGCCACAAATAGCAGGAGCACACTGTACACAGAGACAGAACAGGAAAAGGATAGCTAAGACCATCCCAATGACCATCAGAATCTTCCATCCCCATGTGGATATCAATCCCCATAACCATCCCATTAACAACCAATCTCCTTTGTCTATATGGACAGAATCGGAGATCTTATGTAGCTTGGAAATGGCCTGGAAGACTGACGGAGCGTTGTCTGGAATGAAAACGCAGCAGCTCGAGTGAATCAATTTACATACTCCACCTCTGTCTGCTAGTATGGCATCAAGAGCAACTTTATTCTAAAGTGTCATAAGTCTATCCGACTGGAGCTCAGCAGTCAAGTTACTAAGGGCACCGGCAGTTTCAACTATGGTGGACTCAACCACTCTCGCCAACTGGCGAATATTCCTGCTGTTAGCCATCGGTCCCCAGAACGGCAGAAAACCCTTAAAGAAATCTCCCAACTCTTCCCCTGCAGTATCTTCCTGACTGAAGACACCTCTAGCAACTCTTGTCTTATGGTAATCTGCCCCAGCTGTAAAAGTGGGAGGCAACAGGAAGGAATCAAAACATGTGCCCGAAAAGTCAGGGGTCAACCATGTGTATGCTTTATGGTAGCAGACAAAATAAGTACCCTTAGCGGCTAGAAATGCTGGGGAAGACTGAGACGTAAATACATAGGTGTCAGTACAAACACTCTTCCCTAGCTGAGCTCTCGGATTCTTGCCATTACCCTGCAGACAATAGCGACCCTGATGGGGCACGATCCAAATCGGTGGAGAACTTTTCGCTCGCTGGTTAACACTCAGACTAACTCCATATCCAGTAACGTCCCAACCACTATATGGTTGTCTCTCATCCTTCGGAATAGTCTCAATTGCATTAGTTCCTTTAACCATGTCGACTATGCCTCTAGCTAAAGCACTATTCTTCGGGTTGTCTTTCACTGAACTTAGGGGATAGACACTGTGAGCATAGATGAACATTGTTCTGTAAGCCCAAATAGAACCATTTAAATTAAAAGGCAAAACCAAGTACGGAATACCTTTTCCGGTTGTATGGGGCATTAGACCACAAATCCAACAAGGTTGTGTTCATCACTAACTGGTGTTGGTGCAAAAGTTGAATAAAGGAATTGTTGGCAAATTCCAGTCGTCTAACTACCTCGTGTTCAGGCAAAGGGTTAAAAGAATGAGAAGAAATAGTAGGTGGAAGTGTAGGTTGCACAGTGGGAATAAACATCACTTTAAAAGTGAATGTCACATAACCAATTATAAATATCATTAAACTCAATAACAAAAACAAACACAGTATTAAAAATCTTTTCTGTGTGATTAGCTTTTGTATCTTATTCTTGAAATTCATTGTCCTTACAGGTCTCTCCAACTCAAAGAAATCCATCCTAACTAAATATGCTGCTCGCGATGGTAGGGTGTTCTATGCTAAGGAATGCCTCTGTCAACCCAGGGCAACTCCCTTAGGTCAACCAGAACCTTCGACCTAGTGTCTTAGGCTTGCACTTCAAAGACTTCGGCAACCGCGACCCTACAGCTGAACCCGGATGGCGGTTCGAAAAACAAAAATGAGTAGATCTTCAGTGGAGAGTAAACCTGCACACAGAAAAATCATTAAAAAAAATTCATTTATTTTATTTGTCCCACGACTCTTGGTCGCAAATTATAACGATCTTTCCCAGGCAATGTCTGGTCCTGAAACAGGAGTTCAGGCTCAGTAGTATTCAATCGATTCAAAGGAGGCACAGCTTGTTGCAAAAGATCGTCACTTTTTTTCTCAGAATTTGTTCCAATCAGACAGGCATCGCTGAATGGCAAAAAACGTGGCACAGTTTCTGTTTCAGAGTCTGGGAGTCCTTCCTGGACCCACCGGTCGTACGGTAAGGGCAACGGAGCCCGTTTGCAGTGTACGCCGTGGATCCAGTGTTTCTTGCCTTGCACTCGAACTGCAGAACGTGTAGACAGGAGAACTAGAAGGGGTCCTGTCCAACGGGGCTGCTCGTTCTTGCTCCGCAGAAAATTCTTCGTGAAGATCCAATCGCCGGGTTGAATGGCGTGGCCTGGATCTTCAGAAGCCTGTGGCAAACTGTCATGAACCTGTTGATGTAAAACACGCAGTTTAGCCGTCAGTTCGTGCAAGTAATCAAGCAACACAGGATACTCGAGGTCACTAAACTTTGTCGGTCTTGGTACGCCCCAAATATTCGCCGGGCGACCAAACACAACCTCATACGGACTCAAACCCATTCGCGAATGCACAGTCATTCTTGTGGACAAGAGCGCTAAAGGCAAAGCATCTGGCCATTGTAAACCAGTGCTCGCTTGGATTTTGGCCAACTTTAACTTTAGAGTGCCATTATAGCACTCGACTAAACCAGCTGATTGGGGGTGATTTGCAGCGTGGAACTTCTGCCGGATTCCTAATCCCTCGTATACTCTCTTCATTACTTGACCCACAAATTCACTCCCATTGTCACTCCAGATAATTCTCGGCAATCCAAATCTTTGGAAAAACTCTTTGATAAGGGCTGTAGCTGTGGACAAGGCAGTATTGTCCTTCAAAGGGTAAGCTTCCACCCATCTAGAAAAGGAGCAAACAACCACCAAAACATATTTCAGGTTGTTGCACCTCTCCATGTGGATGAAATCTAGCTGCAAAGCCTCGAACGGATACGTAGGAGGAGCAAAATGACCAGCTGGTGTTGTAATTCCCTTACCAGGATTGTACATCAAACACACCATACAGTTCTTAACCAAATTCTCTGCACATTTGGGAATTCCAGCATTCTGCCAAACCGGAGCCAACAACTTACAAATCCCCTTCACGCTGATATGTGCCATCCCATGAGCCATTGTAACAACTGGAAGCACATACGCGTCAGGCAACAACCATCTTTGATGCTCGGACAAATCAGTCCAACAACCATTCGAGTCCAATCTACCCTTACTTTCTCTCCATTCATTTAGCTCTTTCTCTGTAGCTTCAGCTTGGATGGATTTCACACTCTCAATCGTATCTTCACACATACTTTTCTCTGGAACCCATCTCGCCGGACCTGCAACATACATTCGGCTCATCACATTCCTCGCAGTTTCTTTCGCAACTTCATCCGCAAACGCATTTCCGCGACCAACATCATCCGTAACTTTCTTATGGGCACAGCATTTCACAATCGCTACTTGCAACGGCAAAGTAAGTGATTCAAGGAGCTCATTCACCAACTGCCCATGCTGAATCTTCCTTTCATGCGAAGTCAAAAACCCACGTTCACGCCACAAACGTCCAAAACTATGAGCCACACCGAACGCATACTGACTGTCAGTGTACACATTCACTCGTTTTCCTTTCGCCAACACACATGCTCTCGTTAATGCAATCAACTCTGCTGCTTGCGCTGAATTAAGTGGGATACGTGCAGGTTCAACAATCGTATGCAAAGTCGTAACAGCATATGCCGCAGTCATATCACCATTCGGCAACTTAAAGCATGAACCATCAACCCACAAAGTACCATCACACTCTGGAAGAGGAGTATCCCTAAGGTCTATTCTCCCTTTTGTTTCTTCCTTAGTTCTAAGAAAACAATGATGTTGTTCTTCAATATCATTATCTGTCTCAACTGAAATTGGCAACAACGTAGCTGGATTCAATGTGTTGCATCTTTTAATGTGCACATGACTCGCTAACAAGGTCAACTCGTAACCCGACAACCGAGCACTAGTTAAGTGCTGTGTCTTGGTATGGTTCAACAAGATATCCACTGCATGTGGAACCATTACGACTAACGTGTTGTCCATAACCAAACCAGCAGACTGTCGAATTGAAACAGCCGCTGCCGCTGTAGCTCTCAAGCAACTCGGCAACGCTCTAGCTGGAGTGGATCATCTCATTCCTCACCGGCAGAA
The DNA here is from genome assembly GCF_964263255.1 of Lissotriton vulgaris. NCBI lineage: Eukaryota > Metazoa > Chordata > Amphibia > Caudata > Salamandridae > Lissotriton > Lissotriton vulgaris. The sequence continues at coordinate 29,158 of NW_028244533.1, forward strand.
CTCAGAGAGTGCGCCTCCCCCCGTTCCGATCCGAGGCCACCGAAGTCATCTGCGGCGTACCGCAAGGATCATCACTCAGCCCCACCCTCTTCAACATCTACATGAGACCTCTCACAGCCATCGCACGCCAGCACAACCTCAACATCATCTCCTACGCCGACGACACCCAGCTGATCCTCTCCCTCACCAACGACCCTGCCACCGCCAGAACCAACCTACACGAAGGGATGAAAGAAGTAGTGGATGAAGAACAGCCGCCTGAAACTGAACTCAGACAAGACGGAAGTCCTCATCCTTGGATCATCACCCTCTGCCTGGGACGACTCCTGGCGGCCCCCGGCCCTGGGCAGCGCACCCAAACCAACGGACCACGCACACAACCTGGGCTTCATCCTGGACTCCTCCCTCTCGATGACCAGACAAGTCAACGCCGTCTCCTCATCGTGCTTTAACACCCTACGCATGCTCCGCAAGATCTTCCGATGGATCCCGACCGAGACCAGGAAGACGGCCACCGAGGCACTCGTCACCAGCTGACTGGACTACGGAAACGCCCTCTACGCCGGAACCACAGCCAAGATACAGAAAAGACTCCAACGCATCCAGAACGCCTCCGCCCGTCTCATCCTGAACATCCCCCGACGCAGCCACATCTCCGGCCACCTGAAGGACCTGCACTGGCTCCCCGTCAGCAAGAGGATCACATTCAGGCTCCTCACCCACGCACACAAATCTCTCCACAACCTGGGACCCAAGTACCTCAACGACCGCCTGACCTTCTACACGCCCACCCGCCAGCTACGTTCGATAAGCCTTGCCTTCACCGCCATACCACGCATCCGAAGAGCCACTGCTGGTGGCAGATCCTTCTCCTACCTGGCAGCCAAGACATGGAGCTCCCTCACCATTCATCTTCGGCTGACCCAGGACCATCTCGCCTTCAGGAGACAACTCAAGACCTGGCTGTTCGAGCAATAGCAGACCCCTTCCCCCAAGCGCCTCGAGACCCTGCCGGGTGAGTAGCGCGCTTTACAAGTGTTATGATTGATTGATTGATAGCTACCGGATCTAAAGTCGACGAAAAGTAAGCACATGGACGCTGCTTATCGCCAAACTGTTGAGTCAACACTGACAATGCACATCCCTCTCTCTCGTGGACATACAATGTGAAAGGCTTACTGTAGTCGGGAGTACCCAACACAGGAGCCGAACACAACGCATTGCGTAATTCGGAAAAGCTCTTCTGACATTCGTCAGTCCAAGGAATAGGATTTGGAGTATCCTTAACAGTAAGAGCTATCAAAGGCTTCGCTAGCAAAGAAAAATTAGGGATCCACTGTCTACAGTACGACGTAATACCCAAAAACGCACGTACTTCTCTCTGTGTTGTAGGAACACTCATTTTCGCAATAGCTTGAATTCTTTCTGGGGTCAGTTTCCTTCCCTCCTTCGATAAGAGGTGACCTAAGTACTTTACTTTTTGTCGACAATATTGCAACTTGGAGAGAGAAACTTTGTGATGAAAATCAGACAAGTGGCGTAACAACGACACAGTGGCTTCTCTACAAATCTCTTCATTGTCAGTAACAAATCGTCAACATATTGAATAAGGCTAGCACCATCAGGTAAAACCAACAGATCAAGTTGTCTTTTAAAAGCTTGGCTATAGATCGATGGACTCTCGCAATAGCCTTGAGGAGGGCTGAAAGCGGAAACTTCGTCCTCCTGAAGAGAATCCAAAGATATCTCTACTTTCCACGGCAATCGGGATGCTGAAGAAAGCATTCTTCAAGTCAATCACCGAAAACCATGTGGCTGTAGCCGGGATCAAGGTCAACAAAGCGGTGATATCAGGCACAACAGGAAACTGTGGAACAACAATCTTGTTCACTTCGCGAAGATCGATCACAAACCTATATACAGGAGGCTGTGAAGAATCAGTTCTCTTCAGAACAGGCAGAACAGGACTATTGCACACATTACCTCTCGTTTCCTCAATCACACCCTTTTCAATCAGATCATAAATGATCGCTAAAAGTGCACGTTCACCATCGCTTGAAATACGGTACTGGGGAATGAGTGGTAACTTAGCATTCGCCTTCAGTGTCACAACATATGGAGGAATCTCTAAAAGACCTACATCGTTCGGACCAATAGCCCACAACGAATCTGGTAAAGAAGACAATTCAGGTGGAAGTCTGTCTTTCGATATGTACATCGCAGAGATCACTCTCTCACCCAACGTAAGATGTACTCCTGACGGGGAATAATACAACGTCGCATACAATCTTTTCAATAAATCCAATCCCAACAAGTTCTCACCACAACCTGTAGTCAAAATGATACAGAAAAGGAGGTGGTGATGAACAGAGTGTCTGAATTAAGCAGACCACTCTTACCCAGTCCAAAGATCAGGGCTTGATCCATCACCGTTATTTATCTCACTGCACCATCCCAGCTCAGAACCTGGCTATATGCAAATCAGTCTGTCCCTGGCCCAGTGCATCATGGGAACAGGGCAGACTAAACTACCAAGCCAATTCTTCACCAGAAAGGAGACAAGCTACCGGGGACCGGTTTCTGGCATTTCAGCCGTCTTCGGCCCGGCTTGCTTGAATCCTGATGGTGCAGTGAGAAAGGGACTCATGTCTGAGTATACCCTGCCACACCTATAGTGGCCAAAAACGATACAGAAAAGGGGGTGGTGATGAACAGAGTGTCTGAATTAAGCAGACCACTCTTACCCAGTCCAAAGATCAGGGCTTGATCCATCACCGTTATTTATCTCACTGCACCATCCCAGCTCAGAACCTGGCTATATGCAAATCAGTCTGTCCCTGGCCCAGTGCATCATGGGAACAGGGCAGACTAAACTACCAAGCCAATTCTTCACCAGAAAGGAGACAAGCTACCGGGGACCGGTTTCTGGCATTTCAGCCGTCTTCGGCCCGGCTTGCTTGAATCCTGATGGTGCAGTGAGAAAGGGACTCATGTCTGAGTATACCCTGCCACACCTATAGTGGCCAAAAACGATACAGAAAAGGGGGTGGTGATGAACAGAGTGTCTGAATTAAGCAGACCACTCTTACCCAGTCCAAAGATCAGGGCTTGATCCATCACCGTTATTTATCTCACTGCACCATCCCAGCTCAGAACCTGGCTATATGCAAATCAGTCTGTCCCTGGCCCAGTGCATCATGGGAACAGGGCAGACTAAACTACCAAGCCAATTCTTCACCAGAAAGGAGACAAGCTACCGGGGACCGGTTTCTGGCATTTCAGCCGTCTTCGGCCCGGCTTGCTTGAATCCTGATGGTGCAGTGAGAAAGGGACTCATGTCTGAGTATACCCTGCCACACCTATAGTGGCCAAAAACGATACAGAAAAGGGGGTGGTGATGAACAGAGTGTCTGAATTAAGCAGACCACTCTTACCCAGTCCAAAGATCAGGGCTTGATCCATCACCGTTATTTATCTCACTGCACCATCCCAGCTCAGAACCTGGCTATATGCAAATCAGTCTGTCCCTGGCCCAGTGCATCATGGGAACAGGGCAGACTAAACTACCAAGCCAATTCTTCACCAGAAAGGAGACAAGCTACCGGGGACCGGTTTCTGGCATTTCAGCCGTCTTCGGCCCGGCTTGCTTGAATCCTGATGGTGCAGTGAGAAAGGGACTCATGTCTGAGTATACCCTGCCACACCTATAGTGGCCAAAAACGATACAGAAAAGGGGGTGGTGATGAACAGAGTGTCTGAATTAAGCAGACCACTCTTACCCAGTCCAAAGATCAGGGCTTGATCCATCACCGTTATTTATCTCACTGCACCATCCCAGCTCAGAACCTGGCTATATGCAAATCAGTCTGTCCCTGGCCCAGTGCATCATGGGAACAGGGCAGACTAAACTACCAAGCCAATTCTTCACCAGAAAGGAGACAAGCTACCGGGGACCGGTTTCTGGCATTTCAGCCGTCTTCGGCCCGGCTTGCTTGAATCCTGATGGTGCAGTGAGAAAGGGACTCATGTCTGAGTATACCCTGCCACACCTATAGTGGCCAAAAACGATACAGAAAAGGGGGTGGTGATGAACAGAGTGTCTGAATTAAGCAGACCACTCTTACCCAGTCCAAAGATCAGGGCTTGATCCATCACCGTTATTTATCTCACTGCACCATCCCAGCTCAGAACCTGGCTATATGCAAATCAGTCTGTCCCTGGCCCAGTGCATCATGGGAACAGGGCAGACTAAACTACCAAGCCAATTCTTCACCAGAAAGGAGACAAGCTACCGGGGACCGGTTTCTGGCATTTCAGCCGTCTTCGGCCCGGCTTGCTTGAATCCTGATGGTGCAGTGAGAAAGGGACTCATGTCTGAGTATACCCTGCCACACCTATAGTGGCCAAAAACGATACAGAAAAGGGGGTGGTGATGAACAGAGTGTCTGAATTAAGCAGACCACTCTTACCCAGTCCAAAGATCAGGGCTTGATCCATCACCGTTATTTATCTCACTGCACCATCCCAGCTCAGAACCTGGCTATATGCAAATCAGTCTGTCCCTGGCCCAGTGCATCATGGGAACAGGGCAGACTAAACTACCAAGCCAATTCTTCACCAGAAAGGAGACAAGCTACCGGGGACCGGTTTCTGGCATTTCAGCCGTCTTCGGCCCGGCTTGCTTGAATCCTGATGGTGCAGTGAGAAAGGGACTCATGTCTGAGTATACCCTGCCACACCTATAGTGGCCAAAAACGATACAGAAAAGGGGGTGGTGATGAACAGAGTGTCTGAATTAAGCAGACCACTCTTACCCAGTCCAAAGATCAGGGCTTGATCCATCACCGTTATTTATCTCACTGCACCATCCCAGCTCAGAACCTGGCTATATGCAAATCAGTCTGTCCCTGGCCCAGTGCATCATGGGAACAGGGCAGACTAAACTACCAAGCCAATTCTTCACCAGAAAGGAGACAAGCTACCGGGGACCGGTTTCTGGCATTTCAGCCGTCTTCGGCCCGGCTTGCTTGAATCCTGATGGTGCAGTGAGAAAGGGACTCATGTCTGAGTATACCCTGCCACACCTATAGTGGCCAAAAACGATACAGAAAAGGGGGTGGTGATGAACAGAGTGTCTGAATTAAGCAGACCACTCTTACCCAGTCCAAAGATCAGGGCTTGATCCATCACCGTTATTTATCTCACTGCACCATCCCAGTCAGAACCTGGCTATATGCAAATCAGTCTGTCCCTGGCCCAGTGCATCATGGGAACAGGGCAGACTAAACTACCAAGCCAATTCTTCACCAGAAAGGAGACAAGCTACCGGGGACCGGTTTCTGGCATTTCAGCCGTCTTCGGCCCGGCTTGCTTGAATCCTGATGGTGCAGTGAGAAAGGGACTCATGTCTGAGTATACCCTGCCACACCTATAGTGGCCAAAAACGATACAGAAAAGGGGGTGGTGATGAACAGAGTGTCTGAATTAAGCAGACCACTCTTACCCAGTCCAAAGATCAGGGCTTGATCCATCACCGTTATTTATCTCACTGCACCATCCCAGCTCAGAACCTGGCTATATGCAAATCAGTCTGTCCCTGGCCCAGTGCATCATGGGAACAGGGCAGACTAAACTACCAAGCCAATTCTTCACCAGAAAGGAGACAAGCTACCGGGGACCGGTTTCTGGCATTTCAGCCGTCTTCGGCCCGGCTTGCTTGAATCCTGATGGTGCAGTGAGAAAGGGACTCATGTCTGAGTATACCCTGCCACACCTATAGTGGCCAAAAACGATACAGAAAAGGGGGTGGTGATGAACAGAGTGTCTGAATTAAGCAGACCACTCTTACCCAGTCCAAAGATCAGGGCTTGATCCATCACCGTTATTTATCTCACTGCACCATCCCAGCTCAGAACCTGGCTATATGCAAATCAGTCTGTCCCTGGCCCAGTGCATCATGGGAACAGGGCAGACTAAACTACCAAGCCAATTCTTCACCAGAAAGGAGACAAGCTACCGGGGACCGGTTTCTGGCATTTCAGCCGTCTTCGGCCCGGCTTGCTTGAATCCTGATGGTGCAGTGAGAAAGGGACTCATGTCTGAGTATACCCTGCCACACCTATAGTGGCCAAAAACGATACAGAAAAGGGGGTGGTGATGAACAGAGTGTCTGAATTAAGCAGACCACTCTTACCCAGTCCAAAGATCAGGGCTTGATCCATCACCGTTATTTATCTCACTGCACCATCCCAGCTCAGAACCTGGCTATATGCAAATCAGTCTGTCCCTGGCCCAGTGCATCATGGGAACAGGGCAGACTAAACTACCAAGCCAATTCTTCACCAGAAAGGAGACAAGCTACCGGGGACCGGTTTCTGGCATTTCAGCCGTCTTCGGCCCGGCTTGCTTGAATCCTGATGGTGCAGTGAGAAAGGGACTCATGTCTGAGTATACCCTGCCACACCTATAGTGGCCAAAAACGATACAGAAAAGGGGGTGGTGATGAACAGAGTGTCTGAATTAAGCAGACCACTCTTACCCAGTCCAAAGATCAGGGCTTGATCCATCACCGTTATTTATCTCACTGCACCATCCCAGCTCAGAACCTGGCTATATGCAAATCAGTCTGTCCCTGGCCCAGTGCATCATGGGAACAGGGCAGACTAAACTACCAAGCCAATTCTTCACCAGAAAGGAGACAAGCTACCGGGGACCGGTTTCTGGCATTTCAGCCGTCTTCGGCCCGGCTTGCTTGAATCCTGATGGTGCAGTGAGAAAGGGACTCATGTCTGAGTATACCCTGCCACACCTATAGTGGCCAAAAACGATACAGAAAAGGGGGTGGTGATGAACAGAGTGTCTGAATTAAGCAGACCACTCTTACCCAGTCCAAAGATCAGGGCTTGATCCATCACCGTTATTTATCTCACTGCACCATCCCAGCTCAGAACCTGGCTATATGCAAATCAGTCTGTCCCTGGCCCAGTGCATCATGGGAACAGGGCAGACTAAACTACCAAGCCAATTCTTCACCAGAAAGGAGACAAGCTACCGGGGACCGGTTTCTGGCATTTCAGCCGTCTTCGGCCCGGCTTGCTTGAATCCTGATGGTGCAGTGAGAAAGGGACTCATGTCTGAGTATACCCTGCCACACCTATAGTGGCCAAAAACGATACAGAAAAGGGGGTGGTGATGAACAGAGTGTCTGAATTAAGCAGACCACTCTTACCCAGTCCAAAGATCAGGGCTTGATCCATCACCGTTATTTATCTCACTGCACCATCCCAGCTCAGAACCTGGCTATATGCAAATCAGTCTGTCCCTGGCCCAGTGCATCATGGGAACAGGGCAGACTAAACCACCAAGCCAATTCTTCACCAGAAAGGAGACAAGCTACCGGGGACCGGTTTCTGGCATTTCAGCCGTCTTCGGCCCGGCTTGCTTGAATCCTGATGGTGCAGTGAGAAAGGGACTCATGTCTGAGTATACCCTGCCACACCTATAGTGGCCAAAAACGATACAGAAAAGGGGGTGGTGATGAACAGAGTGTCTGAATTAAGCAGACCACTCTTACCCAGTCCAAAGATCAGGGCTTGATCCATCACCGTTATTTATCTCACTGCACCATCCCAGCTCAGAACCTGGCTATATGCAAATCAGTCTGTCCCTGGCCCAGTGCATCATGGGAACAGGGCAGACTAAACTACCAAGCCAATTCTTCACCAGAAAGGAGACAAGCTACCGGGGACCGGTTTCTGGCATTTCAGCCGTCTTCGGCCCGGCTTGCTTGAATCCTGATGGTGCAGTGAGAAAGGGACTCATGTCTGAGTATACCCTGCCACACTTATAGTGGCCAAAAACGATACAGAAAAGGGGGTGGTGATGAACAGAGTGTCTGAATTAAGCAGACCACTCTTACCCAGTCCAAAGATCAGGGCTTGATCCATCACCGTTATTTATCTCACTGCACCATCCCAGCTCAGAACCTGGCTATATGCAAATCAGTCTGTCCCTGGCCCAGTGCATCATGGGAACAGGGCAGACTAAACTACCAAGCCAATTCTTCACCAGAAAGGAGACAAGCTACCGGGGACCGGTTTCTGGCATTTCAGCCGTCTTCGGCCCGGCTTGCTTGAATCCTGATGGTGCAGTGAGAAAGGGACTCATGTCTGAGTATACCCTGCCACACCTATAGTGGCCAAAAACGATACAGAAAAGGGGGTGGTGATGAACAGAGTGTCTGAATTAAGCAGACCACTCTTACCCAGTCCAAAGATCAGGGCTTGATCCATCACCGTTATTTATCTCACTGCACCATCCCAGCTCAGAACCTGGCTATATGCAAATCAGTCTGTCCCTGGCCCAGTGCATCATGGGAACAGGGCAGACTAAACTACCAAGCCAATTCTTCACCAGAAAGGAGACAAGCTACCGGGGACCGGTTTCTGGCATTTCAGCCGTCTTCGGCCCGGCTTGCTTGAATCCTGATGGTGCAGTGAGAAAGGGACTCATGTCTGAGTATACCCTGCCACACCTATAGTGGCCAAAAACGATACAGAAAAGGGGGTGGTGATGAACAGAGTGTCTGAATTAAGCAGACCACTCTTACCCAGTCCAAAGATCAGGGCTTGATCCATCACCGTTATTTATCTCACTGCACCATCCCAGCTCAGAACCTGGCTATATGCAAATCAGTCTGTCCCTGGCCCAGTGCATCATGGGAACAGGGCAGACTAAACTACCAAGCCAATTCTTCACCAGAAAGGAGACAAGCTACCGGGGACCGGTTTCTGGCATTTCAGCCGTCTTCGGCCCGGCTTGCTTGAATCCTGATGGTGCAGTGAGAAAGGGACTCATGTCTGAGTATACCCTGCCACACCTATAGTGGCCAAAAACGATACAGAAAAGGGGGTGGTGATGAACAGAGTGTCTGAATTAAGCAGACCACTCTTACCCAGTCCAAAGATCAGGGCTTGATCCATCACCGTTATTTATCTCACTGCACCATCCCAGCTCAGAACCTGGCTATATGCAAATCAGTCTGTCCCTGGCCCAGTGCATCATGGGAACAGGGCAGACTAAACTACCAAGCCAATTCTTCACCAGAAAGGAGACAAGCTACCGGGGACCGGTTTCTGGCATTTCAGCCGTCTTCGGCCCGGCTTGCTTGAATCCTGATGGTGCAGTGAGAAAGGGACTCATGTCTGAGTATACCCTGCCACACCTATAGTGGCCAAAAACGATACAGAAAAGGGGGTGGTGATGAACAGAGTGTCTGAATTAAGCAGACCACTCTTACCCAGTCCAAAGATCAGGGCTTGATCCATCACCGTTATTTATCTCACTGCACCATCCCAGCTCAGAACCTGGCTATATGCAAATCAGTCTGTCCCTGGCCCAGTGCATCATGGGAACAGGGCAGACTAAACTACCAAGCCAATTCTTCACCAGAAAGGAGACAAGCTACCGGGGACCGGTTTCTGGCATTTCAGCCGTCTTCGGCCCGGCTTGCTTGAATCCTGATGGTGCAGTGAGAAAGGGACTCATGTCTGAGTATACCCTGCCACACCTATAGTGGCCAAAAACGATACAGAAAAGGGGGTGGTGATGAACAGAGTGTCTGAATTAAGCAGACCACTCTTACCCAGTCCAAAGATCAGGGCTTGATCCATCACCGTTATTTATCTCACTGCACCATCCCAACTCAGAACCTGGCTATATGCAAATCAGTCTGTCCCTGGCCCAGTGCATCATGGGAACAGGGCAGACTAAACTACCAAGCCAATTCTTCACCAGAAAGGAGACAAGCTACCGGGGACCGGTTTCTGGCATTTCAGCCGTCTTCGGCCCGGCTTGCTTGAATCCTGATGGTGCAGTGAGAAAGGGACTCATGTCTGAGTATACCCTGCCACACCTATAGTGGCCAAAAACGATACAGAAAAGGGGGTGGTGATGAACAGAGTGTCTGAATTAAGCAGACCACTCTTACCCAGTCCAAAGATCAGGGCTTGATCCATCACCGTTATTTATCTCACTGCACCATCCCAGCTCAGAACCTGGCTATATGCAAATCAGTCTGTCCCTGGCCCAGTGCATCATGGGAACAGGGCAGACTAAACTACCAAGCCAATTCTTCACCAGAAAGGAGACAAGCTACCGGGGACCGGTTTCTGGCATTTCAGCCGTCTTCGGCCCGGCTTGCTTGAATCCTGATGGTGCAGTGAGAAAGGGACTCATGTCTGAGTATACCCTGCCACACCTATAGTGGCCAAAAACGATACAGAAAAGGGGGTGGTGATGAACAGAGTGTCTGAATTAAGCAGACCACTCTTACCCAGTCCAAAGATCAGGGCTTGATCCATCACCGTTATTTATCTCACTGCACCATCCCAGCTCAGAACCTGGCTATATGCAAATCAGTCTGTCCCTGGCCCAGTGCATCATGGGAACAGGGCAGACTAAACTACCAAGCCAATTCTTCACCAGAAAGGAGACAAGCTACCGGGGACCGGTTTCTGGCATTTCAGCCGTCTTGGCTTTTGTAGTTTGGTTTGCCCTGTTCCCATCATGCACTGGGACAGGAACAGACTAATTTGCATACAGCCAGGTTCTGAAACTGGGATGGTGCAGTGAGCTAAAAAACGGTGTTGGATCTAGCCCTGATCTCTTGACTGGGTGAGAGCTTTCTGCTTAATTCAGAGACTCTGTCCCTCACCACCCCTTGTTGTAAATATTTTTGTCCACCCTAAGCGTGGAAGGGTATTCTCAGATGTGAGACCCTTGCTCATTGCACCATCAGGATTCAAGCAAACCGGGCCGAAGACGGCTGTAATGCCAGAAACCGGTCCCCGGGAGCTTGTTTCCTTCCCAGTGTAAGAATTGGCTTTTGTAGTTTGGTTTGCCCTGTTCCCATCATGCACTGGGACAGGAACAGACTAATTTGCATACAGCCAGGTTCTGAAACTGGGATGGTGCAGTGAGCTAAAAAACGGTGTTGGATCTAGCCCTGATCTCTTGACTGGGTGAGAGCTTTCTGCTTAATTCAGAGACTCTGTCCCTCACCACCCCTTGTTGTAAATATTTTTGTCCACCCTAAGCGTGGAAGGGTATTCTCAGATGTGAGACCCTTGCTCATTGCACCATCAGGATTCAAGCAAACCGGGCCGAAGACGGCTGTAATGCCAGAAACCGGTCCCCGGGAGCTTGTTTCCTTCCCAGTGTAAGAATTGGCTTTTGTAGTTTGGTTTGCCCTGTTCCCATCATGCACTGGGACAGGAACAGACTAATTTGCATACAGCCAGGTTCTGAAACTGGGATGGTGCAGTGAGCTAAAAAAACGGTGTTGGATCTAGCCCTGATCTCTTGACTGGGTGAGACATTTCTGCTTAATTCAGAGACTCTGTCCCTCACCACCCCTTGTTGTAAATATTTTTGTCCACCCTAAGCGTGGAAGGGTATTCTCAGATGTGAGACCCTTGCTCATTGCACCATCAGGATTCAAGCAAACCGGGCCGAAGACGGCTGTAATGCCAGAAACCGGTCCCCGGGAGCTTGTTTCCTTCCCAGTGTAAGAATTGGCTTTTGTAGTTTGGTTTGCCCTGTTCCCATCATGCACTGGGACAGGAACAGACTAATTTGCATACAGCCAGGTTCTGAAACTGGGATGGTGCAGTGAGCTAAAAAACGGTGTTGGATCTAGCCCTGATCTCTTGACTGGGTGAGAGCTTTCTGCTTAATTCAGAGACTCTGTCCCTCACCACCCCTTGTTGTAAATATTTTTGTCCACCCTAAGCGTGGAAGGGTATTCTCAGATGTGAGACCCTTGCTCATTGCACCATCAGGATTCAAGCAAACCGGGCCGAAGACGGCTGTAATGCCAGAAACCGGTCCCCGGGAGCTTGTTTCCTTTCCAGTGTAAGAATTGGCTTTTGTAGTTTGGTTTGCCCTGTTCCCATCATGCACTGGGACAGGAACAGACTAATTTGCATACAGCCAGGTTCTGAAACTGGGATGGTGCAGTGAGCTAAAAAAGGGTGTTGGATCTAGCCCTGATCTCTTGACTGGGTGAGAGCTTTCTGCTTAATTCAGAGACTCTGTCCCTCACCACCCCTTGTTGTAAATACTGTAGTCAAAATGAGGCGTGCTTCAAATTTACGAGGTCCAACAGAAAGAGACAACGGAGCAGAAATCGGATTTGTAACCGGGGCGCCAGAAAAACCCTACAGAAACGTTCTCAAAGCCAGACAAAGGTGGGCCAGGGAGTTTAGAGTGTATTATAGAACTCTTCGTAGCACCAGTGTCTAACAGAAAAGGCTCTGACACACCTGATGCAATCACTTCAACATAGGGTCCACTCTGATCTACTGGAACTGAAACAACTCCCTCCCTTTGTCCATGGCTGTCCTAACAATCATTACCATCCACTTCCTCACCTTCAACGTAGTAATCGTCCGTATAGTACTGAGCTGTCCTACCAGACGAACCTTGCTGCTGATCAAAACTATTCATTGAGTTCTGTGGAGGCAAAGAACGTCCATTTTGTCCTCGACCTCTACCTCTAGGCCCTTGTTGAGCACCTCGACCTCTTACACCAGAAGCACCATTCGTGCGCTGCAACAAAACCGGACAACTATTTTTGAAATGGCCCTCTTCTTTACAATACGCACACTGATTAGGCCCATACGGAAAACGCTGCTGAGAAGACTCGTTTCTTTGCGAGTTTCTCGAATATTGCTGATTCTGCTGATAATCGCGTTGATTATTAGTACGGGGTGGATAAGCTTGTTGTAGAAGAACTTTAGTCTTCAATTCCTTAGTCTTCCTATCCGCTTTCTCTAACTCATCTTTGTGCCTATTTTCACAGTACTGGGCCGTAGCTAAAATCTGCGCTGACGTGGAAACAGCCCAAGCACTCTCAGAATCTTTCAGCTTATTACATAATTCAGGAAGCAGATTATGTACAAATTTGTCGACGAACAATCTCTGACCACCCTCAGTAGCCATATCCTGACCACTATGATCTACAAAGGTTTCTTCAAACCGTGTGAAAAAGTCAGACACCGTCTCATCTTTCTTCTGCTTACACGCAGACAAATTGTCCCAATTAACACGCACTTCAGGCATCAAAGTCTTCATATAATTAATTATCCTACCAGGGAGTTGAGTAATGATATCTTCAGGCTTAGCACCTCCTACTTGTCTATCATTCGCAGCACGAAGATTAACCCATGTATCACCCAATTCTTGGTCATGATCCGTATGTCGAATCGTACTCCAAATAGGCTGTGGGACAACATTTCCAAACAACATATCTATATATGCTAAATTCATGATGCACGAACCCACAGTCTGAGTGAGCTCTTTATAATATCCCGCTGGATTTTTGCGCGGATCAGGCAAAGACTGCTTAGTTGCCAAAACTTCAACATGCTTCCAAGGAACATGCACCCATACTCGTTGAAAATGTGCAATAACAGGTGGAACAGCATTTGCGTCAGCAGGTCTCCAAACTGGAGGAACCTCACGCATCGGATATTGACGCGCTGCTCTCCTAACTGACGAATCAGACTCAAACAATCGCTCAGAAGGAGTATCACTACGAAACGACAAAATAGTCGCAACTGCTCTCCCAAAGTCATGAGGACCCACAACGGTCCCTTTCGCAAACTCAGAACGTATCCGGTACAACTCATCAGGAGCTTTACCTGCTTCTTCAACCCATTGTTCATGGAGGAACCAACACATCATTTCAAAAACGTACCGTTGCTTTGGTGCTTCCCATTGAAGGAAGACATCCATAACACCCTCAAGATCATACTGAGAAGCGTACGTAATCCATTTACGCGCCAAATGATCCAAAACTGTACGTTCATCTGTATCAGGCAACTGACTACGTGATTGTCTACACTCACTAACAGGAGACATACCCAATTGTCCCAACAAAGGAGAAAGAAAACCAGAAAAAGCAGCAGTCATTCTCTGTCTAGCAGAAGGAGAAGATGAAAGAATAAGAGAAGACGGAACAATAGTAGAAGAATCCAAAGTCGGAACAGAAGGAGTATTATAGATAGGCGTAGAAGTAGCAGATGAAGAAGGAAGCAAAGTTGGCGGCCCCTGAGGAGGCTGCGCCAAAGGAATAGTAGCCAACGGAAGAGGAGCTGGCTGTGGAGGAATTGCAGGTGGCACTACAATCGGAGGTTGTGCAACTACAACTGGTAGTGGCGGTGCCGTAGCATCTTGTGCATAAGGGGGTGGCAAACTCAGTAAATGCGACATTAAAGGATCTTTCGCAAGATCTTTCTTTCCTTCCTGCAAATTAAGCGACAAAACTGGGTAGCATTTATCTACCGCTAACTTCCTAACCCTAAGCATCTGTTCGCTCTCTTGCTCTTCCTCATTATCCCTATACGCTATAGCAGCTTGCACCATTGACAAACCTCGTTCTCGTTTGTTTTTCTTCGCTAATTTAATTTCTTTCTGTTTGGCTTCTTTGCGCCATATGCGGAAAGAGTCAAACATTGCCGGCCGGGCTTTCTTCTTGAACAGTTTCACTTCGAGATTATCTAAAATCTCTGTTTCAAAACTACCGTAACGGGGCCACTGTAGGACACCGTCATTCTTCGTATATTTTATCCAGATGTCATTATAACTAATAGGACCTACACCATGCTTCACATAGAAATCATATGTAGGAGTTCCAATCGGAGGAACCGGACACAAATCCTCTAACCGGGAATCCTTAGAACAACCACAACCAAATATCTTTCCAAGTCTGCTAAGACCAGGCATCTTCGCTCACTAGTCTAGCTTCAAACTACAAGGTAAAATCTGAAAACGATAGTCTTGTGAATACACAAATCCCTTGGCTTTGGGGCCTGCAGGTACCAAATCAAAGCGATCCGCTAAGGGATACCAAAACAAACTAAGGACTGGGAGACGCTCCACTCATACTTAACTGAAATGTCGATGGCGTCACCAGAAGACCCGTCAATCGTCTCGCTCTACAAATCGTCTACGGCTCCAAGACAGGGCGACAGTCAGGGCAGCAGTCCTTCGTAGCCGTCGGAAAGCGGGGAACCTCGCAGCAAAGACTTTCGGACCATGACGACATACAGGGGTCGATGAAGTGGCAGGCCTTCCTCCAGAATTTCCACACGAAGCTCTCCACGATCTTCGGGCTTGGACCGGTACCGCTGAAGTGGCCCCACATTGGGCGCCAACTGAAGAACAGGGTTTTAGAACCCAGCGGCGCCAGGGGAAAACGCCCGATGTCTTCGGATTCACCTGTCTTAGAGTACAGAGACACAGGACACTTCTTGATGACGTCAAAGACCAAAGTTTATTGGCTGCAACCAGGAACAGAGGTCTACGAAGCACACACGGGTGGTTCGCTAGAGACTGCACAAATTCAATGAGCGGAGCATGGTCTTTTATGCCAAAAATCACATTCCAATGTGGCATCGATTACATACAAACTAGCCAATCACGTGGTGACATTTCAAACATATCGCATGACGACAATCCCACTTTCCGTTGTCCAGCCCACCAGAAATGACCAAGCACATTCCAATTTTTTGTTCGATCAGGCCGGACAAACCCATCATAAAACCTCAACCCAAATCAGTGATTATGTCGAAAAGGAAGGAGCAGAAACAGATTGGAAGCAAGATAGAAAGTGTACCGTAAACTTCGGCACGTCCTGCTCTTTGATCTTTATTTGACCAGCTGCTAACAAGGAACTAGCTTAGCGAGGTCAGCCTCGGGCAAGGGAGTCAGTTTGGCCAGGTCATTCAGAAGTCAGCTAAGGCGTACGTGTCCCAAAGACTTGCTCGGCCGTAGTCATCGGCCTATGTGATGGCAACCACACAAAATGGCTACCACACACAAAATGGAACCCGAAGGTTCAAACGAAATCCCTAAATACATAGTGTTCTCATTGATCGATGAATGCGAAAACACCTGTACGTACCGCATTCGTGATTTGCGGTCCGCTGACACCAAAATCGTCTATTTCCGACGACCTTTATTGAACGGGTTCGGAACACCAAACCACAGATCCTCAATCTATGGAACTACAGATGCTATTCAATAGCTGTTTATTTAGGAATACTTAGGATAAATAGTTTGAAGTTCAGATCCAATTCCACAAAATTATATAACAACAATGAAAATGGACACAAAATTGAATCAAAAAAATCACACATACCATCATTCATAAATCTTCAGCCATTTCACAATCATACCTCACACATTCATTCAAACACGTACTCAATCAAATGGAGAACGTGTGCACCAATTTGTAGAGTACTAGGTCTGCCAACAGAAATTGAATGAATTACAACGTGTACTGTTCAAGAAGATACACCGTATCCAATTAAATTAAATAATTGAATTCATTCAAAAACATACAACAAGGTTCGATGTATTATTGCCAACAGAATTACAAAAAAAAATTAGCAAAAGGGCAAATAGGCAGACCCAATGGCCTACGTGTTTCGAATCCCTTTAGATCTTGGGATTCTCCTCAGGACCACCCAAAGTCTGTGGAAGAAAAAAGAAAAAGAAACCATGTTTCTGGACAATCTTAAATCAAAAAATCAGAGAGCACTACTACACCATCAAAACACTCTAGCTTACCATTGAATAACGATAAAGCCTTGTCTGCATAAAGCGTAAATAGTCAATTCCTCCTATAAAAATTAGAGATACGAAAAGACAAAAGAAATAGAGAAAACCAATGAGTGTACCTATAAAAAACACCCCGGTGTTTTACATCTTGCCAAAGATTCATAAAAATCAAGCAAATCCGCCCAGAAGACCTGTTGTTGCGGGTTGTGATTCTTTGCTGGAACCAATTGCAAAATATGTGGATTGCTTCCTAAAGGAATTCATGTACCTCGTGGTTTCTACACTTGATCTTAGTCAAAAGGCCGAGAAGCGACTGACTTCATAAATAAGTTGGATGAGGTGTGGTTTAACAAAGAGGAGGATTTAATGGTAATATTGGATGTTACTTCTCTTTATACTCAAATCCCCCAGGATGAAGCAGTGTCAGTGCTTTCCTATTACTTAGAGAAAAGAACAAGACCAGTTCGAGTGCCAACCCAATTTGTGGTGGATCTAGCATCTTTTGCCCTCAAAAAGAACTATTTTTCTTTTTTCAAACGAAAGGAGTGGCGATGGGGTGCCCATTTGCCCCATTTGCCCCGGAGCTGGCAGTATTGTTTATGTCGTTGTATGAAGACACTTTCGTCTACAATAATAATCCATTTTCCACGTACATCAGAACGTGGCTACGTTTTATTGATGACGTTTTTATGGTATGGACAGGTGGAGAGGAACAACTCAAATTTTTTAATGATTGGTTGAATGCCAGAACAGTGGATATTAAGTTTAGTATCTCACATTCGGCAAATAAAATCTCCTTCTTGGATGTTGAGGTATATCCCGCTGAAGGAAGGTTGGTTACAACATTATATACTAAACCAATGGACAGAAATAAGGCTTTGTTATTTTCTAGTAACCACCCTAGAAGCCTAAAGGAAAACCTGCCGTACGGCCAATTTTTACGTATCCGTAGGAATTGTTTTTATAATGAAGACTATAACCTACATGCAGGCAATTTGGTAACCAAATTATGTGAGCGAGGTTACCCTAAAAACAATGGTTAAAAAATGCTATGAAATGAGCCAGGTGGACACCAAGGGAATGTTTACTAAAACGGAAAATCAGACCACAGATACAAAGACAAGTCTGCGTCACCACATTCTGTCCAAATTCAAACAAACTAAAAAAAGTTATTGCACAAAACTGGCATTTAGTTAAGAATCTGGAAGCCAGCTTAAAGTCACCACCATTGTTTGCATTCAAAAAGGAAAGTAGTATTTCCAACTATATTGTAAGAGCAGCAGTTCCAAAAGAGGCGCAACCATCTTTAAGACAACTAATGGGTCTTACTGCTATCATTGGCCATCATAAATGCGGCACATGTGTCTGTTGCGACCTCACAATGGAAGGCTCATTGTTCCAACATAGAGGAATCTTTTGGAAACACGAATCCTTTAGCAACTGCAAATCTAAAGACGTCATCTATGGAATAACATGTCTGTGCGGACAACTATACATCGGCAAAACCAATCAGGAACTCCGCCAAAGAATCTCTCAACATAAATCTCGAATCAAAAATAAGGTTGAGGCTACACCATTAGTAAATCACTGGATCAGAAACAATCATTTGATCAGTGACCTCAAATGCACGGTCATTGCCAAAGTCGAACAATATCCTCGGGGAGGGGACTTGGAGTTGAAATTATACAAAATAGAGGCCTTTTTGTTTGTCAAATTCGACACAGCTGTGTCAGGTCTAAATGAGTTGTCAGAAATTTACAAACTGTAAACACACTGATCCCTCCTTGCAACCCAGTGTCTTCTGCATCACTGTTCCAGTATGATCATACCGATTTTATATTTATCTTTTTCGTAGATTCAGCCCCTGCCTAGCCATACCAGCTTTTAACCTTTGAATTTACTTTTCCACTCATAGGCCCCCCCACATGAGATGTATCACCTGCCTACAGGGATGGTTCCTGTCACTCACGTATCATTCTTGTCCCCCGTTATTCATATATCTTTACTTGCCAATCCCTTTCCCTTGGTTAGAAAAGAGCGCCGTGATTTTTCATGGCTTTGGTCACCTATAGGTATGAATACCCTGTATTACTCGTATGCACCTTTAGTCGACAAATAATTGGGTTTCTTCCCGTTTTAACCCGTTATTTATTTACATGTCCCCAGCACGATGTGTGGTGAATTCATTATCAGTCTGCGTTTTCATCACTGGTGTGTTTACTGTCCGTTTCACACCACTTCCTTCAATAACATGAAGATCAGGCGCCTGCGGCTGCCCACTAAGAAACTACTACTCCCAGGGTCCCCAGGTATTCCCACTGCGACTTTAATTCGAGATTGGGCGAAGAAAGTGATGTTTTTTCATGCCGAATATGTGTGGCAGTCTCTTTACTCAATTGGAACGTCTCCACATACTTTACTATTGCACTTTCGGATTTCGTAATTTTTCAGTAGCGATGCGCTTTCGTGCATGCGCATCACTTTGACTACATTTCCCAGCAGTCCCTGTTGGGATGCTCGCGAATTGGTGTAGGGTCTCTGTGCTCCCGGTCCTGACTGAAACTGCGACCCGGTCCCATTAGCATTTAGAAATCAGTAAGATTTATTGAGCTCTTTGCTATTTGATCGTGTGTTTCTCCTGCTTCTGTTAACACGTCCAGCTCCTCATTACACCCCTTTGTTGTTTGCAGCTCGGCGAGTAGAGCCCCGTTTTTCCTGTTTGCTACCTTGGCAGCTATACTAGAAGGAAGATTGATCTCCCCCAGCACCATTTGGCGCGTTTGTTGGTAAGAGGCCACCAGCCCCCCCACCCCTCTGCTCCCCCTCTTTTTTAATGACCGTTCGGTCGCTTTAAGCAGCCAGTTGGATTTCATATAAATCCTTTCTGCTATTGTTTTTGACAGGCCACTTCCACCCCCTTGGGGCTAGGGGCCCGTACCCTTTTGTACAAACAGCCCTGCTAGGACATCTTTTGGACTTCAATGAGGTAAGCCCTTGCTGGCTATTAGACAATTCTGATGGCAGAAGGCTTTTTTATAGGTACACTCATTGTTTTTCTCTTTTTCTTTTGTCTTTTCTTTCCTCTAATTCTTTATAGGAGGAATTGACTATTTACGCTTTATGCGGACAAGGCTTTATCGTTATTCACTGGTAAGCTAGCGTGTTTTTATGGTGTAGTAGTACTCTCTGGTTTTTTGATTTAAGATTGGCAAGAAACATGGTTTCTTTTTCTTTTTTCTTCCACAGACTTTGGTTGGTCCGGAGGAGAATCCCAAGATCTAAAGGGATTCAAAACGCGGAGGCCATTGGGTCTGCCTATTTGCCCTTTTGCTAATTTGTTTTTGCAATTCTGTTGGCAATAATACACCGAACCTTGTTGTATGTTTTTGAATGAATTCAGTTATTTAATTTAATTGGATACGGTGTATCTTCTTGAACAGTACACGTTGTAATTCATTCAATTTCTTTGGCAATCCTAGTACTCTACAAGTTGGTGCATGCATTCTCCATTTGATTGAGTACGTGTTGTATGAATGTGTGAGGTATGATTGTGAAATGGCTGAAGATTTATGAATGATGGTATGTGTGATTTTTTGGTTCATTTTTGTGTCCATTTTCATTGTTATATAATTTTGTGGAATTGGATCCGAACTTCAAACTATTTATCCTAAGTATCCCTAAATAAACAGCTATTGAATAGCACCTGGATGCATTGACCTGTGGTCTATGCATTTTTGCTAACTTTTTGGTTTCAAGTAGAGTATCAGTATTGGCATCTTCTCTCGTTGTTTAACTATATTAGGCTCAGCCTTACTGATTAGAGCCATCCCATTGTTTGTTATTAGTATTGTTTCATTTTGTAACCTCCCACGGTGACACTCCCTGTTATGTATGTTGTTACTCGGTAGGCTTTAGTAACAGCCTATGAGTACTATTTTCTCAAATAGCGTTGTCCTGCCTGCTGTTGCAGGACGGACATGCTCTTTCCTAATGCTCTAAAAAAACAAAACCTTTTGCACGAACACATTTCAATGCAATAGGTCTCGCATTTGTGAGAGTTTAAGCTATTGAAAATGCAATGCCTTCTATTTATCTGTTTTAAAAACAACACATAATTAA
Source organism: Lissotriton vulgaris (assembly GCF_964263255.1). Taxonomy (NCBI): domain Eukaryota; kingdom Metazoa; phylum Chordata; class Amphibia; order Caudata; family Salamandridae; genus Lissotriton; species Lissotriton vulgaris. The sequence continues at coordinate 49,903 of NW_028244533.1, forward strand.
AAGGCTTTGTCATTAACAATGCCAATAGCTCAAACTCGTAAATGCAAGACCTATTGCATTGCAAATACTTGTTATAAATGGGATCTCTGGTTGGCTAAGGCTTGCGACAAAGCCAGGCAAAGACCACCACTGTAGTCAGGGCAAGTGAGCTACACGCCAAGATAACCATTGCTCACCCCCTTGGTAGCTTGGCACGAGCAGTCAGGCTTATCCCGGAGGCAATGTGTAAAGCGTTTGCGCAATACACACACAGCAGCAACACACTAGGCACACCACAAAAGGAACTCCACACAAAGTTATTTCAAAAATAGCCTTTGTATTATCATAAAACACTTTAGAACAGTAATCATGCAATGTATACTGTGCCAACTAGCACTGGCACACCATTGCGCAGCATTTATTCTCACAAGTTTGCACATACTAAACTCGCCCCTGGACTCCTCTCACACTAGGAATTACCAGGGACACACATATCCCCCATGCATTCCTATGGGAGGGCAGGCCAATCTCACCACATGCACTCAGAGTGCGCGCACACTTTACACTGGGCCACAGTGCTAAAGTGCGCAGAGGCTAAAAACTACAAATTTCAGGTCACATAAAAGGCAACAAGTTTAGGGGAGAACCTGCCAAAAGGGCCAAGTCCAACACAACCCCCTTCCAGCCAAAACACAGGGCAGACCAATCACCACTGTGATGGGCTTCCCTGCTTGGGACGATAGAATACAGACGCGAGCCCACAACTGCAGGAACACCCTCCTGTGAACCCATGTGGTTCCTTCTGTAAAAGCTGTCAGGAGCAATTGGGCTAACCCACTGGTACTCCCTAGCTGTCTGTGGCCAGGACCAGGCCCTAGGCCACCCAGATGTCACTGGTCCTTGCCCATCCACAGAGTGGGGAGTAGTAACCCCTGGCACATAGTAGCCATTATCCACTCTTCCCCTCATCAGGGTAATTCTAGACTGCCACTGATCCTCCAGCCTAGGGTCTGCACCCTCAGGCTGACCAGAAGTCATGGTTGATGCTCTTCTCCCCCTACCTCTCCTTCTAGGGTTCCGCCCTCTCCTCCTTTGAGAGGTACCTGTAGAACACCACTCTCACACCAGTTCAGGACCTCTCTACAGCAACTGGCCTCCCACCTAGGGTTTAACCCCTCAGGTTGCACCGGGGTCAGAGGCGAGGACTCCCACCCTCTCCCATTCCCTTCCAGAGTTCTGCACCCTCCCAACTGGAGCGGTACCCCTGGAAGATGAACCTGTCAGGACACTGGTTACAGACATCCTTCCCTCCAGGTCAGGCAGATCCTGAACCTGGCATCCCAACCATGGGTCTAAACCATTTGGCGGAATACTTGCCTGGCACTCCAGGACTTCTGGGGGCTCCCACAGCCTCAGCCCCATGAGGATAACACATGACTCCTGTGTCGTGTGACAGTCTGCCTGGCGCAGATCTCCCATCCCCTGTCCACCTGACAGTGTGTGGAGATCTCCCAGAACAGAAGTGGTGTCACCATGGTCACTCCAAGGGAACTCCTCCCTTCTGGCTGGCACCTAACCCACTGGCTCTTCCACTGGGGAACACATCTACCACTCACCCCTCAATCCGGACCTCTGTACCCTCCCTACTGGAGTGGCACCGCCAGACACCAGAACCACTGGAGCTCTATTTACAGATGCTCCAGGTTCTCCAGACACTAGGAGATCCTCCTCAAATGGACTAACAGGACAGCCTAGGCCCCCAACCTGGTGTTCCCTGAAGAAACGATCCAGGTTCTGAGACTGGGTTTCGGGCACCTTGGAACACTCAATCCCACACTCACTCCTTCTTCTCTGAGACAGGACGTGAGCCCCTACACCCCTCTCACTACACTGGGACCTAGCTGGGCTACTCTAAACCTCTTCCCCAATACAGGACTGGAAGATACCTGAGCCACTACTTTTGGGATCACTCTTCAATGCCTCTTCAGAACCTCTGGCCACGATCCAGAGGCCGGCTTTCCCGTGCAAGCTCCCTGGGATCGGAGGACTCACACCCCAGCAGGTGTTGGCGCAACCCCGGAAAACAACGACTGAGCATGTGTTCTTTGATAACCAAATGGGCCAGCCCATCATAATCAAAATCTTCTGCTGCTTAGTCATGAACCAATGCATTACCACATTCATCCACAAACTCCTCCCAAGACTGGTGAGACCATTTCTTACTGCCCTTGAACTTCAACCTGTACTCCTCTCCTGGGGAACAAGGTACCATACTCTGGGAACTGGGAATGGGACTTCCTGCATTGGACTCCATATTACTGCAACCACTGGACCCCACCCTCACTGGGGAGTCCAGAAAACTACAACTGCACATAGGGGATAATCTACCCTCCAGAGCTAATTTCTCTCTGGCGAAGGCCCTATCAGGCTCCACCATCCGCTCCTGTGCTAAGACCCTTTCCGTCTCAAACTTTTTCTCCTCCATACCCAGCTGTGCTATCTCCTTGGCATGCTCTATACTGAGCTTCTCCAAAGCCAGCTGATGCTCCCTCTCTTCCCTCCTATCTACCCACTCCTCTAAGGACATGGAAAGGGACGGGGCACTGCCCCTGACACTGGACCCGGCAAGGGACTCCCTATCTATGGGGTCCTCACTATCTACTGGCGTCCCTGTCCTGGCATTTTCTTCCTCCTCTTCAGACTCCTCAGGGCTCCCCTCAGACCAACCACCCTCTTGGTGTGCGGCCCGGGCACTCTCCTCCTCACTGCGCTCAAGTTCATAGGATTTGGTTTTCCCTAAGTTTGGACTGGGTGTCTGACCCACTCACTGCTATGTCTCTCTCTTCACAAAATTCTACCAACTCCCACCTACTGTATGTAAACAGGCCGCAAAAATTAAAAGCAGACTCCATCTTGGCAGGACCCTCAGAGACACATGCAACACAGGAGACCTAGCTGTCTGAGCTGAAGCAAGAGTACACAATTTATAAATTACACTTTTAGGAGAAACAATAAAATAAAACTCAGAAACAATAATCCTCAAACATGTGATTATCTAAATGCAGAGTTTGTAGTGCAACTAGTTGTCGATGTGGTACTGCGTAGTCCTATCCTCACCGCTGACAACCAATGTTAGAAATGGGATCTCTGGTTGGTTCAGGCTTGCGCCAAAGCCAGGCAAAGACCACCACTCTAGTCAGGGTAAGGGAGTTACACACCAAGATAACCCCTGCTCAGCTCCTTGGTAGCTTGGCACGAGCAGTCAGGCTTATCCCAGAGGCAATGTGTAAAGCGATTGTGCATCACACACACAGCAGCAACACACTAGGCACACCACAAAAGGAACTCCACACAAGGTTATATCAAAAATAGCCTTTATATTATCATAAAACACATTAGAATAGTAATCATGCAATGCACACTGTGCCAACTGGCACTGGGCAGTATTTACAGGGGATTATCTACACATGACAGGGCCAATTGGGCAACTGTCAAAACTAGCACAACTCACAAATGTTAAATGTAGCACAACTAGTAAACATAAAGAGCACACAACCAGTTACTACTGGTAAAGGACCTGACCTCACAATTATCCTCACATTAGGACTAGTACATATTTTGCAATAATCTCATAAGCATCAGCCTAACCACATTATGCAACAATTAGCATGAACACTTGGTGCCATATACTCATAAGCACAATTCACATTAGACCAGAATCATATGTGGAAAAAACGACAGTGGCATGAACACACAATTTAATGAAACGCTGAGCACTAAAGAACACTAATTAGGTGCATGCACCACCTTAGCATAAGTTGCTGAACTGACCTCCAGGCCAACTGGCCAGTTACTAGGGCTCAAATGCCCTATGTCCAGAATTGTCAGGGCGTAAGCTTGCCTATGCAGCAAAAGCAAACGGCGCAATTGCTCAAGCCTAAACGTGGCAGCTGCCCACTAATTGCTGGGCAGCTGTGCAAAGGATCACGGGCACCAGCTTGCCCCATGAGCCCCTCTCTGGGACTCTAAATAAAAATGAATGGGCCCCAAACATTGCAGCTGCCTGCGTTCTCGCAGGGGCGCTGGGAAACATGACCAGCAAAACAAGCACTGGCACTACATGTGCACCTCGAGTCCCACTGGGATTTTAGAGACCATATGCCCGAGCAGAAATCAGCATGGGCACCACTGTGCCTGGGGGAGCCCCTCTCGAGGGGACTCCTGGAAACAAATGCCCCCAACTTTGGAACAGTCCGCTGTCCTGCAGGACTGCTCAACAAGAACAGGGAGAACGGGCACAACTGTGCCTGTGGGCCCCACTCGGGGGACTCTTAAGTTCAAGTAAAAAGTGTCTCCCAATGTTGGAGCGGTCCGCTGCCCTGCGGGACCGCTCAAGAAGAACAGGGACTGGCCATGGGGGGTAAAGTCCCACTCACCTGGGACTCCCTCGCGGTCTCCTTTCTCTGGGCGTCTTCAGCACTGCCAGTGGGACGACCTGCTTCCTTCCGGCCAGCACGACACGGGCCTCTCTTCACCCAAGCCCCCTCCTGGGACCCGGGACTCGGATCTGGAGCCTGCCGAGCTCCAGACCTGCACTACAGCACGTTCCAGTGCAGGGTGGGCTTCCACCAGGGTTTTTGAATGTGGTGTTACCTGGAACACAGGCACGGCTCCGCCTGTGTTCCGACTGGTGCTTCTCTTCCGGGCTGCTCTCAAGCCCCGCCCCCACCAAGGCTGCAGAGTTCAACTTCCGGGTCGCCGCGGGCTGCGGGTAACCCTCAGAGTTTCAGTGGCTCCTTCTGGCAGCAGTACGGGGTAGGCTCCCATTTTAAGTTAAGAATGAGGGGTGGGCAAAGGATGCCGAAATGCGGCAAAATAACAGGGCAGCGCGGGGTAAATGCCACACGTTGCAGCTTCACGCTGCGGCCACCAGTGCTCTTTGAAATAAAAGTGAAGAGCCCTCAGGGAAAGAAAGATATAGCGCTCCTCAAAATGACAAACCAAGCGATATTTAAAATAAAAGCAAAGCGCTCCAAAGGCACTAGAAGTGAAGTCCTAAAAGTCCTAATTAATCAATCAATCATGCCATTTATAAAGCGCACTACATACCCATGTGGGTCTCAAGACGCAGGGAGGGGGGTTCTGCTAGTGATTGAAGAGCCAGGTCTCGAGGAGTCTTCTGAAGGCTGGTAGGTCTTGGGTCTGCTGCAGGTTGGTGGGGAGGGTGTTCCAGATCTTGGCGGCGAGGTGGGAAAAGGATCTGCCACCGGCGGTCGTTCTTCAGATGCAGGGAAGAGTGGCAAGGGCGAGGATGGCGGAGCCCAGCTGGCGGGTGGGGGAGTAGAAGTTGAGTCGTCTGTTGAGGTATGTAGGCCGGTCTTATGGAGAGGTTTGTGCGCGTGGATGAGGAGTTTTAAGGTTATCCTTTTGTTGACGGGGAGCCAGTGCAGGTCTCTCAGGTGGGGTGTGATGTGGCTGCGGTGGGGGATGTCGAGGATAGACGTACCGAGGTGTTCTTGATGCGTTGCAATTGTCTCAGGAGCTTGGCCGACGTTCCTGCATAGAGGGCGTTTCCCTAGTCCAGCCTACTGGTGACGAGGGCCTCAGTGACTGTTCTTTTCGTCTCAGAGGGGATCCACTTAAAAATCCTGCGGGGCATTCGGAGGGTGTTGAAGCAGAATGAGGAGATGGCATTGACCTGTTTAGTAATGGAGAGGGTGGAGTCGAGGATGATTCCCAGGTTGCGTGCGAGCTCGGTGGGTGTCGGCTGTTCCTAAGGTTGTCTGCCACAAGGAGTCGTACAAAGGTTGAGGGGTTGGAGCCAAGGATGAGGACCTCCGTTGTGTCCGAGTTCAGCTTCAGCCGGCTGTTCCTCATCCATTCAGCGACGGTCTCCATTCCTTCGTGGAGTTTGGTTTTGGCGGTGTGAGGGTCTTTGGTGAGGGAGATGATCAGCTGGGTGTTGTCAGAGTAGGAGATGATGTTGAGGTTGTGCTGTCGGTGGACGTGGGTGAGTGGTGCCATGTAGATGTTGAACAGCGTCGGGCTGAGGGAGGAGCCCTGGGGTGCGCTGTAGATGATTTCGCTGCCAGTGGAGCTGAAAGGGGGGAGGCGGCGCTCTGGGTTCTGCCGGAGAGGAAGGATGTGGTCCAGTCCAGGGCCTTCTCTTGGATCCCGTTGTGTGGGTGTGTTCGTAGTGTGTGATGGCAGACCGTGTCGTAGGCAGCTGACAGGTCCAGGAGGATGAGGGCGGCTGCTTCTCAGTTATCAAGCAGGGTCCTGATTTCATCGGTGGCGGCGAGGAGGGTGGTTTCAGTGCTGTGGTTGCTGCGGAACCCGGACTGGGATGGGTGCAGGATGCTATTCTCCTCGAGGAAGTGGGTCAGCTGTTTGTTGACAATTTTCTCAGTGACCTTCGCTGGGAACTAGAGCAGGGAGATGGGTCAGAAGTTCTTGAGGTCCTTGGGGTCCGCCTTGGGTTTCTTGAGTAAGAATTTGATCTCGGCGTGACTCCAGCTTTCCGGGAAGGTTGCTGTCTCAAAGGAGATGTTGATTACTTTCTGGAGATGGGGTGCGATGGCTGTGCTGGCTTTGTTGAAGGTGTGGTGAGGGCATGAGTCTAGCGGTGATTAGGAGTGGATGGTGTTCATGGTCTCACTGGTGTCCTCGTCATTGATGCTAGTCCATGAGAGCAAGCGGTTGGTGCAGGTGGTGGTCGCGGGGCAATGGTTGTTAGGGCGGTTGTGGCATTGAAGCTGTCATGGATGTCGGCGATCTTTCAGTTGAAGAAGGTGGCCAGCGTGTCGCACAGGTCTTGCAAAGGCGGGATGTCGTTGGTGTTGGAGCTGGGGTTGGAGAGTTCCTTCACATTGTTGAAGAGCTCTTTGCTGTTGTGTGCGTTGTTTTCGCGGCGTTCTTTAAATGAGGCCCTCTTGGCGGTTCTGATGAGTTGATTGTGTCTGCGGGTGGCTTTCTTGTGGGCAGTGTAGCTGTCCGGTGTCCGTTCACGTGCCAGTTCTCCAGTTTTCGGCATGTTCTTTTGGAGGCCTGGAGGTCTTCAGTTAACCAGGTGGCTTTCTTGTTGGTGTGGCTGTAGGAGGGAGACTTGAGCGGGGCGAGGGTGTTGGCGCAATCGTTGATCCATTGTCTGAAGTTGAGGCGGCGGTGTCTGGGTTACAGGAGTTAGTGGAAGGGTATTGGGCAAGGGTGATGGTTAGCTGGTCTTCTCTGACCTTGCGCCAGCAGCGTAGGGGCATCAGTTGGGTGCGCTGGTGCGTGGTGGGCTTCCTCAAGGTGAAGTGGATGCAGTGGTGGTCGGTCCAGTGGGGTCAGTGGTGTGGTTGAAGGAGACGTGGGGGCTTGCGGTGAAGATGGGGTCCAGTGTGTGGCCAGCGGCATGGGTAGGTGTTGTCATGAGCTGTCTAAGTTCGAGATTGGCGAGGTTGTCAATCAGGGTGGTGGAGATGGTGTTGTTGTTGTTCTCGAGGTGAAAGTTCAGGTCCCCGAGGAGGATGTAGTCCGTGGAGGTGAAGGCATATGTGCTGATGAGGTCGGCGAAGGAGTCGCTGAACTAAGGTCGGGTCCGGGGGGTCTGTAGTCGAGGGTTCCTCTGAGGGTGGTGTTGGGGTCCGTTTGAATCTGGAAGTGCATGTGTTCGGCGGTGCTGAGGATATCGTCTGTATTGGGTGAGACTCTGATGGTGTTCCTGTGGACGATGGCGATTCCTCCTCCTACTCAGTTGGTGCGATCCCTGCGGGTGATCTTGTAGCCTTCCAGGATGGCTATGGCGATGTCTGGAGCTGAGGTGGAGTTCAGCCAGGTCTCCATCAGGAAGGCGATGTCAGGGGAGGTCGAGTCGAGGAGGTCCCATAGTTCGATGGCATGTTTGCGGGCAGAGCGGGTGTTGAGGAGTATGCATCTGAGGTAGTTGGGTTCTTCTGTGGGTGGTTTTGCGGGCCGAGTGCTGGTGAAGCTGCAGTTCCGGCAGGTGAAGGGTCCTTGGGTGCGCTTTGGGGTGGCCTGGTAGCAGGTGTGTTCTCGTCCGGGGGTGAGTGCGTGGAGGGTGCTGGCATCATAGCACTGTCGGTCATTGTGGTGTTTGCTGGGGCCAGGGGTTCTGGTGCTGGGCCCGGTCCAGGCGCGGACGGGCGCAGATGGACTTGCCTTAGGCATGCCTTCGGTGCGCCAGCGGTGCGGCCATGCAGCAGCCTCTCTGTAAGGGGAGGTGGGAGAGAGGAACAGCTGGTTGGTGGGAACGGGTGGCCTATGGATGAGCGAGGGGGCGGACCACAGGGAAGCAGCGGCGGGAGCGGGGGGCAGAGCGGGGTGCTGGCAGCAAAGGGGGACAGGAAAACCAGTGACAAACAAAATAGTGATGGCAGTAAAACACTTGACAAAACTAAAAGGGGCACAGAAAAATAATGGGAGCAAAAACCAATTACACAGCAGGCACTGGATAGAGCAGAGGAGCAGCGGACTTATGGCAGCAGCGGTGGAGAGGCACTTATACAGCAGAGGTGCTGTGCGGCGTGGGGAGAGGCCTGACTTGCACGCATGACCAAGGGTCGCTCAGTCCTAAGTCCAGGGGAATCTCTTCAGGAGGAAGGGGGGGCACAAGGCTGGGCTCAGGCAGGCCAGCACACAGGGCCCTCCAACGGGGAGGCAGTCCCTTGTGGTGGTTCCTCCTGGAACCCAGGAGTAGCATCCCCCAGCGTCAGTATCAGCACAACAGAACATTTTCATGGGGTCACAGCCCCTTCTTTCATACACATTTCCCCTTTGTGCCACTGCACAGGGTCTAGGGATACCAGTTAGAACTGACATAGGGGACCTTTGGAGCACTTTGTTTTGCCCAGCTCCTCTCTCCTTTGTTAGGTGGTGGCTCAAGGATCAGACGCACCGCAGGGGCGGAGTCAGCATTGTGGAGGGGAGGTACAGTCCCATTCCGGTCCCATGTGCAACTCTTCCCTCCCATCTACATGCAGATCTTCCTATTCACCACTGGGCAACTGGGCAAACTCACCCTGGCTCCTGGAGCCAATCACACCCTCCAGCACCTGTCAATCACAAGCCGGATATTAAATTCACATGAGGCAGGCAGACACACCGCACACAGAAATTCCAACTTGTAAAAGTGTAATTTCCCCACCAGCCACCATACATCTGCGCACACCATTGCGCAGCATTTATTCTCACGAGTTCGCACATAATAAACTCGCCCCCGCACTCCTCTCGTACTAGGAATTACCAGGGACACATATATTCCCTATGCATTCCTATGGGAGGGCAGACCAATCTCACCACACGCACTCAGAGCGAGCAACCACTTTACACTGGGCCACAGTGCTAAAGTGCGCAGAGGTCAAAAACTACTGATATCAGGTCACATAAAAGGCAAAAAGTTTAGGGGTGCACCTGCCACAAGGGCCAAGTCCAACAATACTTATTTTGTATATTTCCGCACTGACAGTGGGAGTGGATGACAACTATGTTGGTATCATATTAGGGCAGGTAATATACAGCAAGGGGCTCCAAAAGACGTCCAGGTACCAATGTATGCAGCATCCACACCAAACATGGCAGACTACTTGGCCAATATAAAAGTAACCCCTGAGCAATCAATGGTTACCACAACATAACTGTTCCCACCACATGAGGGAAGGAATAATCATGTTAAATCGAAGAGGCAGTAGATGGGTCTCAAGCCTCTTTTCAGACTGAAGAATGTGAGACTTTAGTGGTTCCTTGGTAAATGCTGGTGTCTCTGCTCACTGTAAACTGGAACCTGAAAAAAGGAAACACTGGACAATTGTCTGCATGTTTTGCTGGTCAGTCTTTGAAGAACTTTTAAATCCGGTGGTGTAAAAGATCAATACTAAAATGGTGTGGTACTGTGTGATAAGAGAATCTCATTACCATAATATCGCCTAACATGAATACTTTGCCCTAATTAGCATCTACCAATTATTGCCCCATTGCAACCAATAATAGGGAATCTTTTTAAACAATATTTTGAACACAATACTAGTGTCAGATAATATATCTGTATACCATAGTCTAATTTACAAACTACTAAAACACCCTCTTACCCCATTTTTCCATCTTTTTTCTCTCCACCTTCCACTCATCCTACCCGTATGACCTGGCAAATTTATCCTCATCCGCATGTGGCCATGCACTTATTCTGGGGCATGCAGGGCCGGCCCTAGGCATGTGCAAACTGTGCACCTGCACAGGGCCGCCAAACCCCAGGGGCCGCCACGTCTCCAGTCGATGAAGGGGGCCCCTCAGCTGAGCTCTCCGGTAGAGAGCTGTGTCTCTCTCTCTCTCTAAAGCAGCTGCTGCTGTCTGCAGCCTGCTCCTCGCTCCTCGCGCTGCTGACCTTTGACTGAAGAGAAACAAAGTATCAACTTCCATTGTTTCTCTTCAGTCAAAGCCACGAGCCAGGCCCGGAAAGAGGAGGGGGTGGGGGCCCTAGGATGGTGCATTCTCCTCAGGGCACTATTCCTTTGAGAAGGGAGGAGGCCAGGGCTGTGAGGGGTGGGGGAGGGGGGGTTGTCAGGGTTTGAGGGCCTACATGGGCTGGGGACCTCTTAATGTGATTGTGGCACCCTTAAAAAAACTGCTTCCCTGCCACCCCCTACAAGTTATCTAAAGACACAATTACAATGCTGAAGCTGGCTCTGTGTTTCCACATCAGCATTTTAAAAGCATGCTCACCTTTTCTGGATGATTTAAGCCGGCTCGACTGCGCATGTCTAACTTGCGAAAGTGAAAGCGATTTGGACACCCCTCTTGAGTGGGCCTCGGTAAATGTGGAGAGCTGGCATGCTGGCATATGGCGAAGACGCAGTGTTCTGCTATGTGCTTGTGCACAGGTTGGCCCATGGTGAATTATAATTATTAAAAAGAACGCTCAAGATGCAGAAGCACTTCCTCAGCCACCAAGTTTGGGACAAGGAACGAGACAGTGAGTAAGTTTCTTTTTATTGTTGAAAGGTGAAACAGAGGTCTCGTGGAATGGGATAACAGGCCTGCAAGTAAGGGAAGATTATCTCTGTTCAGACAGCCTGTAGGTCCTTTCTCCAACATACGTGCCTGTGTAATATAGTGTGTAATCACTGTGAAATTTTTAGGAACTTTTATACATAATAGAAATTGTGTTTTCCGACAAGTCATGGTTCTTTTAAAAAAAATACAATTTTAATTGCTTGCTTTATCGTAGTCCGTTTCACGCTCACCCTGACATCTGTTTAAGTCCTCCAAGTCATTTGTTATTCTCTCGGTGTACCAAGTCAACCTTCCCTCTGAGTTCGGTAAGCCGAGTTACAGTGACAATCGTTATGTACAGCACATAGAGGTGTCAAAATGACATTTGTACAAACATTCATTTTATTGTGAGAGAAAAGCATCCTCATTAAAACATGAATGCATGTGAGGGTGATGTGCTCTCTGCCCACCCTTGTTTGGCCGATATATTGTTGGTAGTTCTTAGTATTTAGTGTGTATCCTTGGCTTGGGATGGTGGCACTTTCCTTGTATAGCCAGAGTACATATGGATACTGGATGAAAACTGCAAACTGATAGTAGAGCACCTGCCATGCATTTACTAAAAATAAAAAGCTTGTCTATTAGGTCAAAATTATTTTGTTTGAAGAAAGTGATCAGCTTACGTTTTGGAGTCCAGGCGGAGGGGGAGAAGGGTGCAAGGCAGAGGGGAGAAGGGTGCAAGGCAGAGGGGAGAAGGGTGGAAGGCAGAGAGGAGAAGGGCGCAAGGCAGAGAGGAGAAGGGTGCACGGCAGAGAGGAGAAGGGTGCAAGGCAGAGGGGAGAAAGGTGGAAGGCAGAGAGGAGAAGGGCGCAAGGCAGAGAGGAGAAGGGAGCAAGGCAGAGAGGAGAAGGGTGCAAGGTAGCGAAGGGTGCATGGCGGAGGGGAGAAGGGTGCAAGGCAGAGAGGAGAAGGGTGCACGGTAGAGAAGGGTGCAAGGCAGAGGGGAGAAGGGTGCAAGGCAGAGAGGAGAAGGGTGCACGGTAGAGAAGGGTGCAAAGCAGAGAGGGAGAAGGTTGCAAGGCAGAGGGTAGAAGGTTGCAAGGCAGAGAGGAGAAGGGTGCAAGGCAGAGAGGAGAAGGGTGCAAGGCAGAGGGGAGCAGGATGCAAGGCAGAGAGGAGAAGGGTGCAAGGCGGAGGGGAGAAGGGTGCAAGGCAGAAGGGAGAAGGGTGCAAGGCAGAGAGGAGAAGGGTGCAAGGCAAAGGGGGGAAGGGTGCAAGGCAGAGAGGAGAAGGGTGCAAGGTGGAGAGGAGAAGGGTGCAAGGAAGAGGGGAGAATGGTGCAACGGGGAGGGGGAGAAGGGTGCAAGGCGGAGGGGAGAAGGGTGCAAGGCAGAGAGGAGAAGGGTGCCATGGGGAGGGGAGAAGGGTGCAAGGCAGAGAGGAGAAGGGTGCAAGGCAGAGAGGAGAAGGGTGAAAGGCAGAGGGGAGAAGGGTGAAAGGCAGAGGGGAGAAGGGTGCAAGGCAGAGAGGAGAAGGGTGCACGGTAGAGAAGGCTGCAAGGCAGAGAGGGAGAAGGTTGCAAGGCAGAGGGTAGAAGGTTGCAAGGCAGAGAGGAGAAGGGTGCAAGGCAGAGGGGAGAAGGGTGCAAGGCAGAGAGGAGAAGGGTGCAAGGCAGAGAGGAGTAGGATGCAAGGCAGAGAGGAGAAGGGTGCAAGGTGGAGAGGAGAAGGGTGCAAGGAAGAGGGGAGAATGGTGCAACGGGGAGGGGGAGAAGGGTGCAAGGGGGAGGGGAGAAGGGTGCAAGGTGGAGAGGAGAAGGGTGCCACGGGGAGGGGAGAAGGGTGCAAGGCAGAGAGGAGAAGGGTGCAAGGCAGAGAGGAGAAGGGTGCATGGTAGAGAAGGCTGCAAGGCAGAGAGGGAGAAGGTTGCAAGGCAGAGGGTAGAAGGTTGCAAGGCAGAGAGGAGAAGGGTGCACGGCAGAGAGGAGAAGGGTGCACGGCAGAGGGGAGAAGGGTGCTCCAAGCACGGTACGACCACTCTTATTACGAAGGGATACTCCAAGCAAGGTTCGACCACTCTTATTATGAGGGGATACTCCAAGCAAGGTACAACCACTATTATTACAAGGGGATACTCCAGTCAAGGTATGACCACTCTTAATACAAGGGGATACTCCAAGCAAGGTATGACCACTCTTATTACAAGGGGATACTCCAAACCAGGTATGACCACTCTTATTACAAGGGGATATTCTGTGATCCGGGTAATACATCCTGCTTTAGTGTCCAGAATCTGCTAAATGCCAGAGCACCGGCTGCTTGAATGAATTGTGTGATCGCTGATCGTGGGCAATATTTCAAAGTCTGGTAAATACTGTGAAAGCTGAGAGGCCTGGCTAAGTTTGCACTGCCCGTCATACAAGAAACACTGCTCTCCACTGATGTGGTTCCTTTTTTTAATGCTTAGCCAAGGGATACGTAGCCCCCCCCCCCACCCACACACACACAAACCCCTTTCTTTGCATAACGCTGGCACACACTTGGACAAAACTCTAGCCTTTCCACACTCTGGCATAGTATCAAGCCATGGCACGTAAAGGAGTGTTTGTCATTAAGTCGAGGGAACCTACAATAAATCAAATATTTGAAATAGAGGATGAATCATTTCCTTTTACTATTTATTGACTGTTCAGGTATCTTAGTTCACAGGATTCCACCATAAAAGGGCACCAGGTTGCACCCAGAGTACTCCAAAATAGGGGCGCTGCTAGGCGAGAGGGGAGAGACAAATTGGCAAAATTAAATTTTATCTGTGGCTCTGAAAATCTTTCCACCAAAGATGGGAATAGCCAGAATGCTACGGCAAGGAATATTCTAAATCTCTGGATATTTGACTCATGTTCTCAATATTTTTCATATTGTTTTCCAATTCACTGCCGCATTATAGTTAAGTTCGCCGTGCAGTGTGTGGCATTGCGCCCTAATTTTCCCCAAAAGAAGCTTTGGCTATTTTCCAACCCATTTTCTGCATTTCTGGAAACTCGCAACTACTATGTGTTCATGTACAGGACCTGGTGGAAGACCCTTATCGCTCCTTCTGCATGAAATACTCGGCTCCCCCACCCACCCCACGACCCTTTTAACCTCTCTTTCAGTAAAAAAATGAAAACATTTTCCTTCATTTGTCAGCGTAGGTAAATCCACAGTTTGATATCTCAACGCCACCAAACCCTTAGTGTTACACATTTTGCCAAGAAACTCTAAATTGAATAATAGAAAACAAAATAATAATAAAAAGCAACATTTAGGCTTGGATAACGTATTCAAAGATAGACCTCCTTTAAAATTTCTATAGAAATCTGAGCTAATGGCCCTAGATTTTTTCTCTTTTGCATTACATGTTTCAAATCATGTACAGAAAAGCTCTGTGATGCAATATCAATGGGAAACTGCGTGCTATAAAAAAACAAGCATTTGTAATCCAACAGGTATCGCATTATTAAAGTTTGAGCTATTGGTGTTGCATTCTTTAGCAATGCCAATAGCTAAAACTTTAATAATGCGAGACCTATTGAATTGCAAATGCTTGTTACCAATTGCCTCTATTGTGTGCATGCCTTCTGTGGCCTCTTTTTATAAGTTTTAATACACAATGGGATTGTGCAGCAGGAGAACACTACTAGCTGTGAAGTGCTTATGCAGAACCGTTTATTGCAGCGAGCAGTGCCCACTCTTTTCAGGGAGCGTTGTCACCAATGCAGTGCAGGGAGCAGTGCTCATGCACGGCAGGCAACGGTCACTACAAGAACACTGCCCCTTAACTGCGTAGTCGGGTGTCTACTCTCTTTAGGAAGCCACGCCAAATCACTACTGGTGGCAGTGCACGTGCACTGATGATGTGAGCTCAAATGCACCTCGTGGTCTTGTGTCGATTTACTGCTGGGACGGCTTTATTTCACTTAAGGAAATACTGGCCATAGCAGTGCAGGGCTCAGTGTTCCTTCACAACAGGGGGCAGTGTCCGTTTACTACGAGGGGCAGTGTGAATTTATGCAGGGTGTAGTTCCAGAGTTACCGTATGCATTGTCCTAAATTGTTGACATAATACAGAATATTGACTTATACGGCCAGAAGGGGATTGTTCGGTGTCGTTGGGGTGCCTGTCCCACAGAACGTTAGAGCAGCCAGAGATGGTTTTTCAGTGCCAGGGGTTTTCTGTGCTATTTGCAGATGTTTCAGCCTGGTGCTCTGTCAGAGGCTGCCTAAACGCAGCAAGGTATTTTCGTCAGAAGTTACGCTTTATCTTGCCTACAGAACTTCGCAGTTATTATGTGAAATGCCAGATTTATTTTTACTCCATAAGCACCAACCCATTTTTTTCAGTGTATACAGAATCCCGTTTGTACACAGATAATAAGATGCTTTCGAGGTTCAACAACGCAACCAACGCTGTTGGCGCATTT
This sequence comes from Lissotriton vulgaris, assembly GCF_964263255.1. Lineage (NCBI taxonomy): Eukaryota > Metazoa > Chordata > Amphibia > Caudata > Salamandridae > Lissotriton > Lissotriton vulgaris. The sequence goes on from NW_028244533.1 coordinate 65,333, forward strand.
CGAATGTCAAAATCGATGCATATCCCATTGTAACTTTTTCTTGCAGAACGTGTTGTATGTTATTGTTCGTATGTTGCCATTTTCATGTTTTAATGCCCCACTAAAGTTGTTTAACAGAGTGGGCCTGTGGTATGCTCACTACTACCTCTTCTTGTTTTCTCTGCCATTTGTCTCATTGTTTGTCTGTAAGTGAATGTCATCACCCCGAGCAACACACGCACGGCTTCAGTTGTGCTGTAAACGTGTAATCACATAGTGCACACCTTGGTCTGAGGCTTCTCCCGAGCCAGATATAGCAGGAGCCCGGAGCGTCGCTGCCATTACCTGATCCAGACTGCACTGAATACGCGCTGCATTTACAACTCTACAGGTCGAAGTGCAGAGCAGTAAGCATGAGCGCAGGGGCGGGGGTAAAAGGTGAGGATATCGGGCGACCACTAAATTGCATTAGAACACCTGTTCTGTTGCACCGCCTGCCCTTCGCGCTCTTGCGCATGCGTCGGCTGTACACTTGTATACGTCAGGGCAATTTATGATTAACGAGTCGGAAAAGAGGCTTTACTCTCGAGAGCAGTGTCGGTTTCCTGACAAAGAGATTGGGAGAGAGTGGAAGCGAGAGATAGACATGGATGACATTTTGGGGGTGCCCAGAGGAAGCACCTGCTACAGTGTGTTGCCTTTTGACCTCCACCTTGCCCTTTGGTGACCGGTCTCCTTAGCAAAGTCCTTCCCCCATCCCCTATGTTTACCCCTCCCCCAACCACACACACACACACACAAACACACCACACACATTCAGCTTATGAAGAGAGAGAGATAAGAACAGAAACTAAAGAGGGCCCATGGAGCTTTGTTTACTTTTCTGTTGTCTCAATTTCTTGCTCTTTCCATAACACCTCAAGCAGTAAATAAGAGGCCGTCGAAAGTCCAAGGTTAGACACGCCTGTGAGGTCACTGGGTGTGAAAGGGAGTGACATGTCGCTTTTGTCACCCATAACATTTTGGCGAATCGATGTCCATGAGGGTCCGGACCCCCTCTTCCGGGGCCCCCACCTACGCTCCCTGCACAGGGCCACCATGAGCCTAGAGCCGGCCCTGGGGCATGAAAGCACATACACTTGGAAGGAAACATGCAGGCTCTAGGATAGGAAGAATGGCACACTGAGAGACAGGGAAGCACCTACCAAGGGAACATTTAGCTATTTAGATACAAGCAGAGATATTGCAGTAGCAGTGAGGTGTAAACATCAATACCGAAACAGCGAGACTTATACAGTGAAGCATGGCGGTTACTGACACCTTCAGGAATATATATACATTGGATAGGAGACTATGAAACTGACATGGAGACATGCATATTGGGTATGGGATGGCACTAGAGCAGCCAAACATTTGCCATGAGACAGAAAACTTATTTACTTTGCTACAAGGAATATACTGTCACTGAGACAACGAGCACCCTAACAATAGACTTAGGAATACACTGAGATTGTGAAAGGAAGCACAAGATGATGAGACAAGCAATACACTTTCAGTTGGAATGCACAAGCTACATTATATTTCTGCACATTTAGTCTCCCTTTACTAGCTGTCAGAGGCTAATGGAGTCTATGAAATCCATCTGCTACATCAATGTAGCTGTGGGTGCCAGAATCCTACCTTTCCTAACAGCAATATTCTTCTGGCAATAACTGTTCAGATCAGTAGGATCTTCTCCTCAACTGAAATCTATATTTCAAAATGCAGGCAAGGAATATACTAACCTTTGTGCAGCATGGGTCAGATCATGTTTGCCTAGCCTTCATCTAAGTTCTGTTGAAATAAATGTAGATGAGCCAAAATATTCTTTAGTCCAGACAGGCCTGCATCCAGAAGTATATTTTTAGGGTGCATGGCCCTCAGCTATGACAAAACATTAAAGCTGGGCTCTATGGCTGCATTCTTTCCCAAATCTTGATTACACTGCTAGGTTACGACTGCCAGAATATCATGGTACAAGAATATCATGGACAGAACATCAAAAGATAAGTGCATATAGGATGATATCGATTTACTAATTCACATCTGCATACCTTGAAGATATATATATATATCCCATAGGTACATAAATGTTGAATATGGTATAGAAAATCTATCTTTACTTAGCTGTCGATATTTTGGATTCGATATTCTGTCCTCGATATTCTCTGACATTGATATGCTGGTTTAAATATTCAGCGTGCATACTGGGTGATGTTTCTGAATGTGTGGACTTTTCTAAAAGAACATATTAAAGAACACTCAATTAACTTTCCACACTCAAAGTTTAAACCTATACATTAAGTAGAATGTAAAGTAGAGGGGTGTAGGATAAAGTAGGCTGACCTACAACTTTGCGCATTTTCTAAAAGCTTTGTTAAATGCAAAGCTTACGACGTTCTTTAAAAAAACAAATTTGTCACTGGCCACAAGGCTACTGCAGCATCACGCGGAACGCGGATTTGGATTTACCACTCGAGGGCTGGTGGTGTCAATGTATGTGAAGGATATCACTCTGTATGTCGTGATCCTAGTACCAACCTTTCACCCCTGACATGGGAGGTAATACGATTTGGAGGGCACTGAGGTATAAATCTGTACTTTTCCCTCTTACTGAGTCAGCCGTCCCCAGCCCTACAGATTATCCATTTACATGGGCCACTGAGCCAGTCAAATAACTAGGAAAATTGCTACACCGAGATTCAGATATGCTTTGAAGAGCAAACTATCAGTGTGCTATGGAGTGCTTCGATTTGCGCATTCATGCCTGGACTAGGCTGCCGCTGTCCCTCGCTGGACGCATCGCGGTAGCGAAGATAGTGTTCCTCCATAAATTCTTGTATCTTTTAGTGAATATTACAATGCCCCTCACAGCACTTTCTTTAAAAAGGCTAAGGTCTAATCTGGTGGCGATCACCTAGGCAGGTCGACAACACAGGGTGAGGTACGAAGTACTGACGTTGCCATTGGCAAGCGGCGGGTGGAGGCACTGGGCCTGCAGATATATGACCTGAGAGCGCAGGCAAACTTCCTGCATCACTGGCTGTACCTCACTCCCTTTATGCCTCACGGAGAAGTGGAAAGAGATCTGGTGGTGAAGTGGCCGCTGAAGATGTCCTTGTTTGGCAAATACAAAGTGCCACAAGGTGAAATAGACCTGGTAGAGTGTATGCCGTGGACGTAGAATGGAATCTGGAGTAGGGTTGGCCTCCTGGTTTTGTATGCCCCATCAGTTCAACTTTAATAAAACCTGTTATTTTTCCCGCTACAGGACAAAGGTGCGGTGGTTAGGGCCACTGAGCTGGAAGGTAAAACTATTGCTGATCTGTTCCCTGGAGGACAGTTTCTTGACCCATTGTCTAACCCGTCTGTGTGGGAGGCCACAGCACTGGACATGCTACTATACTAGCAATTGCGAGTGACCTGCCGGGTGATCTATAACATCTTCCCTGAGCCTCCCCCAGGCCCTCGCGGCACTGGAGAATGTATATGTTACTGCGTCCCGCGGAAACTTGTCACTAGGTTATACTTGACCACAATGAAGTCTCCTCGATCGGTGTGTCTCCGGTGAGGGAGGAATAGGAGTGGGAGCTGGGTGGTGAGGTCCTGGAGGACAGGTGGACACACTGTTGTGAGCCGACAGACGCCTATCCCCCAATTGCAGGCTACGATTGATCCACTTTAAATATCTTCGTAAACTATACCGTACACCACTGCAGTTGCACAAAATGGGGCTGCGGGAAACCTCAGATTGCAGCCACTGCTACAAGGATAGAGCCACTTTTCTCCATCCAGTCTGGGAGTGCCCGAGGGTGGCGGAGTTCTGGGAGAGGCAATGTAATATAATTAGCTACATTACAGAGGCTCGCCTGCCACTGCACCCTGTGAATTTCCTGCTTGGATATATATGACGAGAAAACACCAGTTGCATACCACTGGTTAGTGGCGATGCTGCTATTGCTAGCAAAGGGTCACAATACATTGGGGCCGGAGCCCTGCACCCACACACGCTGCATGGTTATTGGATGCTGTCCACTCTCAGGTGCAACTCAACACACAATGGGAGCTCATGCCAGCAAGATCCAGACCATTAGATATCTGGGAATCCTGTGCCGCACACCTCAGGGACAGGGCTGCCAACACAACAGATGGATCAGGGTAGGTTGTGCAAGAATGCATGCAACTAGGAAGCCTGGGAGAGGGAGGGACAGACGCGGGTATTGCAAACTACTGCTGTGAACTGCAATGGTAAACGATTGCTGAGACGGGGATGCTGCTTGGGCTGTCTTTCTATATTGACATGCATGTTATTCCGTATCTGCACGCTATTCTGTATCAATGACCCATATGAGCTATTGAACCTGTACTGTAAACTCTTGAGTGGTATGCAATAAAGTTTTGTTAAAAACCAAAAACAAAACCCAAAACACCATTGTGTAGTGTCAGGGTGGTCTTGGGTGATTGAGTCCCCATATAATAATCCCATTTCTCTGTACAGTCCTAATAGGGGAAGTATGTACAATATGCCAGATCGCTCCAACTCCAGCACACCCATTCTTTATTTACTAGAGGGTGGGTGGCTCGCTAATAGTGTTGTATGTCAGCCATTCCCGTTCCCCTGTCATATGTCGAGATTCCCTGTGTTTTACCTATTGCCTAAAATTCATAAAAACCTCAGCGAACCCCCAGGACGTCCAATAGTCTCGGGTGTGCCTCCTGCCTCGAGTCGATTTCGAAATATGTTGACTTTTTTCTAAAGCCCTTCCTACAGAATGTAAAATCGTACCTGAGAGATACCACAGATTTTTTTAACAAAGTGGAGGGGACACCCTTTGATCCATCAACCCAAATAATGGTCACAATGGACGTTACATCCCTCTATACGCAGATCCCGCAGGATGAAGCGCTGGAGGTGATGGAAATCTATTTGGAAAGCAGGAATTGCCCACATAGAGTGCCAACGGCATTCATCTAGAAAATGGCAGAAATCGCTTTAAAGAAAAACTGTTTTTCTTTTAATGGAGAATTTTTTATGCAAATCAAGAGGACGGCCATGGGCTGTCCTTATGCACCAGAAATGGCAGTTCTCTATATGGCTGAGTATGAAAAGAGGTTTGTGGAAACCAATAATCCATTTAGGGATCAAATTAGCCAATGGTTCCGCTATATTGATGACGTCCTGTGGCAGGGGAGCCAGGCAGAGCTACTAGCATTTCATGAATGGCTGAATGCCAGACACCATGACATAAAATTCTCCATTGAATTTAGTCAGAAAAGAATTACCTTTTTGGATTTGGAACTAACTTGTGCTGAGGGAGAACTTAAAGCCTCTCTGTATAAGAAAAACACAGATAAAAACACTATTCTACACCATAGAAGTGCACATCCAAGAAATTTAAAATCGAACTTGCCTTATGGGCAATTGTTACGCATAAGGAGAAATTGCACAGAAGTATCTGACTTTGAAGAACATGCGCAGACATTTTGTGGAGAAATGGTACAAAGGGGGTATCCCAAAAAATTGCTCAAACATTCATTCAAGCGGGCTAGATTTACTCCCCGGGAATGCCTGCTCCAAGTTAAAGAAAAACGCGAGCTAGATAGACTGGTCTGTGTCACCACATTTGGGTCTGACACCCACAAAATGAGGCAGATGATACTTAAAAATTGGCATCTACTTGAGGGATTAGAATGTCCATTTCCACGCCCCCTTTTTGCATACAGGAAGAATCAGAGTATAGGGCAACAACTTGTGTGAGCAGATATCTCGCTACCAAAAACCAAAAACACTCTGTTATCCCAGTGGAATATGAAATCAGTAGAGGGCCACCACAAATGTGGTAACTGTGTGGCCTGTTCCAACACCATTGAAGGGATTGAATTTGAACATGTGGGAGTTAAATGGAAACATTCTGCCTTCTCTAGTTGCAAAACGAGAAATGTTGTTTATGTTGTAACCTGCCCATGCAATACGATCTATATTGGGAAAACTAACCAGCAAGTTAATATGAGAATTACCCAACACAGGTCCAGGCTCAAAAAGAAAGTAGCTACGGCCCCAATGGTAGAACACTTTGAAGAAAAGGGTCATGGCGAAAACGATTTTAAATGGTCTGTTTTATTCAGCATGAACAATACCAAACGCCCTGCCGTAGAGAGTGCTACTGCAAAAGGAAGCCTATTTAATTCTAAAATTCAATACGACTCAAACTGGCCTCAATAGCCTTTCTGAAATATCTAGGCTATGATATCTCCAAGACACTGATGGCGCCCTGCAGTACAATACGAATATTAGGATACTCCCGTTTTTTTAAGTTGCCCCTCTAAATTAGTCTGATAGACTAGATGGATCTCCATCGAATACAATGTATAAAAACTAAATATAATGATCTATATGAGTGGAGGGCAGCTCTGGGTGAATATTTACACTGCTATTGAAATACTTTCTTCATTGAAACTACTAGTACCATGAGTCCAGTGGTCCAAGCAAACACGTATAACGTAGGAATCCAAGATGACCGCTACTTCGGTGGAATCTGAGACGGGACAGTCTCATGAAAGAGAGGTAAATTGTTCCCACTCTTCCAGAAAATAGATACATGATAGCAAGGACGCAATGGGATATTGACTATTGTGCGTGTTCCCCCATGTACTAGGACCGAATGAGACCGAGACGGCTTCTTCCAGCAATAGATACACGGCCGATACTGCATTATGGCCAGGACCAGGTAGGCTTATACGACCTAAAACACGCTTGTGGCAGGGGCGGTTTAAGTTGTCTTGAAATTGGGCAAAGGCTTATTGTTTACACAGCATTCTTGCTCTACAGATTAAAAAGAAAAATTTGATAATAAAAGAAGCGGGATTTTGAAAACAACGCCATTCGTCCAAGGTAGGAAGGCACGCGCCTTACCTTTATTTATAGAGATACAACTAGCTGGAAACCATAAGTAACCGCATGGTATTAATTCCTATAGATCCCCATAGGCTGAGTGTGGATCGGGACCCCGAGCCAGGGATCTTGTACAATCAGAGCCCGTCTCCTTCAATATAAAGGTAGGACCACCCCTGGCACTACAAGTGTCACTTTATTCGGATGTTGTAACCAAAGTAGAATCCCCACTTGCTTAAAAAACTCCTCTCTTTCTTACAGGTATCATTGATATAATCAAGGAGCCAGTAAAAGCTAATCCGAGTCTCAAGAAGAGACAATTGGCCTATTCACTGCATGTAGATACACAGAATTACTTTAGGGTTCAAAGATGTAGGGACATAAGAGAAGCTTTTTGCAATCAACATAAAAAATGCTATCGTTGTTTACACCTATTGCAGATAAGTTACAAAGCCCTGATGAGAGTCCAGGAAGTACCTTACTTGGATTCGAAACGTGTCGGCACAAGCTTAAGGAGCAATTAATATCATTGATTGGATGAACTAGCGGCTGCTAGCTCTAAAAAACTGGTCACCATTTGGTGATTTTGTCTCCTTTTTTTGACTTTGTCTATAATTAAGTTTTGAATATTGATTGTTTGAACATTAATGTACGAATATATATTGTCTGTATTGCACGTAGGATGTATATACTGTATTTATTTTTTCTATTAAGTGATGTGTTTTAGTTGGTATATGTGTTGTATAAATTTGTGTAAATAGCTCTGAATGTGTATATGTTTCTTTTTTCATTCATAAAGAAGATAAAAGTTTATATAAAGAATTGTTGAAAGCAGAGAGATATAAATAAAAGTACCCAGCCAAAACTGATATTTATTTGTTTTGACTTTTAAATAATTGCTTTGAGATTTTGGTTGGTGTGAGCACTGTTGTTGGATTTTTGATTGATAAGGTCCAGCCCACCCCAATGTTTTAGGACCTAACTCCTTAGTCTTAGAAAGAGATTCAACATTTGGGCATGGCCATTCTAGGGGATTTTTACCCGCAGGAAGGAGCGTACTGCTGTCACATTTGTGAAGCAAGTGTTATATGTATTGCACCTGATAAAGTTTGACTTTGCCGAGTCTGGAGACTTATCAGATGTCACCAGATGACAAAGATATTTCTGAAAAAAAAAGATAAAATACAACAATATTTTAAACAAAAATGAAATAACGAATATC